>NC_045558.1:109234756-109534756 GCF_009769535.1 Thamnophis elegans
TGGGCTCCATTTCAAGCCCAAAAGTTTGAAAGAATAAACTTTTGATTCTGATGACTAACTCATTTAGGATTTTATAAGTACTTAATTAATCTATATGTCTATATGTACTCCAATTTAGCTTCCAAACACTTACCAAATCCTTTGTACATTCTGGGTCAGAAAATTCATTAGCAACACATTTCTGGTGAAGTGCTATAACATCTGCTGATAATTTTTTCACCTCCTCAAGTGTGGCATTTGGTACACTTTGAGCGAATAAAACTAAGGTACTGGGGAAAAAGCACAAGTGATTAAGAAAACAGTTTGTGAATAGCAACCAGTGGTGGGATTTAAAAAAAATAACTACTAATTCTGTGGGCATAGTTTGGTGGGCGTGGCATAGCTTGGTGGACATGGCTTGGTGGGCATGGCACGGGAAGGATACTGTAAAATCTCCATTCCCACCCCACTCCACATAACGGTTACTGTAAAATCGCCATTTCCTCCCTATCAGCTGGGACTTGAGACGCAGAGAATAGATGGGAGCAGGGGCCAATCAGAGGTGTTATTTACCAATTCTCTGAACTACTCAAAATTTCTGCTACAGGTTCTCTAAAACTGGTCAGAACTTGCTCACTACCACCTGTGATAGCAACATATTCTACAGTGAAGTTTTTGGTGCACTCTGAACTTGGTTGCTTGATTGCCCAATTAGATAACATCATCAGAGCACCAAAGGGCTCCATAATTCAGCCTGAACAATGAATATTTTCTTTTACTGGGGACATTTTCTACAAGCAGGTGGAAAATGTATAAAAGCTCTGGGAAGTTGCTGGACTCTAAATTCATCTTGTTTTGACCTTGACAGTTTCATGCTCAGGATTCTCCAGCATTAGGAAAGAAAATGACTAGAGCAAGAGAGATATTCTCCCTTCTTAAGGTGAAAACAAAAATCTAATAAACCCTGTGACCTAAGATTTACACTAGGTCTGCCTTCTCAGTCTGTTTAAATTAGATATATTAACAAATGCTGAATTGTGAAGATTTTTATTTCTTTTTATGGGGGGAAGAAGAAGAGCCATTTTATGATGTTTTTATACTACTTTTATTGCAAACTATCACTTTAATTTTCAGTCTCTTGTGCATCTTTTATTATTTAAATGTGTAATTTATAGCACAATTTTCTGGAATACTTACATGGCAGCAAAATCATCTGCTGATACTTGAGAGGCAAGATTGATGGTCCCGTGTTCATGTTCTATAAAGAGGGTAGTGAACACATTTTAATCACTAAAAGTCACTATTACTACATTATTGCAAATATTGCAAAAAGACCATGTAATCTTCAGAATATACACTAATAATTTTGCAAATTGGGCCAATAATATAAATAAAATGATTACAAAAACTGTTTGAATTCCATTTGCCTTATAATGATAGAAAATAGTAATACATGTAATGCAATTCCTACGAATTCCCATTTGAAAACATTTTAAGTGATCTTTTTGGCAATAAAACAAATTGGTTTTACCATTTCTTATCACAAGTTGTTTAGATGCCTTCTGTCTGATATTTCTTAGTGGTACACTATATTTCTACTAACTTGATACGACTCTGCTTAGCATTTTGAAATAAGCTGAAGTTAATTGAACAAGAAACATCTTAGTAATGTCCAGTAAATATTTATAGTATTATATTTTATTGCAAGAGATATCAGGATCTGGAATAAAGAATGCTATGTTTTGGGGCATGAAAAATATTTAGACATTCAAGATCAGTAGCACATAAATATGATTTTGGAATCATTGTGGGGAATTTCTTGCCCTCTAAGTATTGCTAACCATAACCATAAAATGCAATCAGATTTGTAGATAATGATATAGACAAATCATAACCATCAAATGCTATATTTTATAGTTAATAATAACAAAACAAATATAATCTATTAGAAAATTCTTGGATAAAAATTCAATTGAAAATATGTAAGATTTATACAATTTGAATAGAAATAGAAAGGGATAGTCTGGAAACTCGACTGAAGGAACACACAATTCCCATATGCCTTTCCTCTGTGTTTCCAAAGTAGCAGTATAACCTCAATAAAAATCTGAGAAATCAATTGAAAACATGAAAAACTGATTTTTTAAAAAAAAGAGAACGAGAAACAGAAAACATCATACCAGTATGCCGATATCTTCTGGGTAAGTTTTTCAATTCAGTAAAGCTTACCAAGCATACCAAAGAAATGAATATTACCCACTTCATGTTTCCAAATTGTTTGGGGGCTAGAGTGGACAAGGTAGGAAGAACACATGGAAAGATGGAACTTTTATAGTATATCGCCCTGGATCTCAGGGTAATCACCACCCACCTTATCCTGTACCCATGGAAGGTCAAAAGAAAAACATTTGTTAATAATTACTGTAATAAAATATTTTCCCATTTTGTTTGTTAAAGACAAGTATTGGCTCAAGAAATGTCTGCATTTTTTTCCCCCTCAGAACATGGATAAATAGACTTTTCGCTTATCACACTTCAAAAAACTAAAGTAAACTGTTATCTCTCTTGCCCTATAACCTTAGACCTTTGGAAATTTTGTCCAAAGGTGAATCAAATTGATGTGGATGGAGTAGCAGTTTTTCGTCAGGTTCAGAGCAAATGTCCATGATGTTAATTTTCAAGATTACACATCTGAGCAAATATTTAACTTTTGCAACTGACTCTGAAAATCTGGGCTAGAATCTACAGTAATAGAATAACAATCATTATTAGTCCATGCACATCACCACATGAAGTGTGCCTGTGTATGTGTGATCTCTTCATTAAGATTTAAGAACCCTTAATTTATCATGCTGATCTAGTACTGGATGATAAAGAAATTTTCAGTCTAAGGCTGAGAGAAGGCAATAGATGCAGACTCATACATCTGGCTTATCATGCATAAAAGAGAAATTAAACTTGCATATCTCTCTGTTGCTAATCCAGAGCTCTTTCTATGTATGTATATACTGTGTTTCCCTGAAAATAAGACAGGGTTTTATTTTCTTTTGTCCCCTCAAATAAACCCTTGGTCTTATTTTTGAGGAGGTCTTATTATTTTTGAGGTGCAAGAGGCGGTGAGCGTTGTCACCGCATGGCTGCTGCTATGTTGTGCATCGGTGGCCTGCTGCCCTTTTTGCAATGACCATTAGTGTGACAGAAAGGACATGGTGGCTACGGTTGTGGGAGTAGCTGTTAGGTAAGGGTGTGTGAGGTGTATAGGGAATGTTCCCTCTCCCTTCCCCCTCCTACAGATGCGCATGCATTTAAATATTTTTGGGTAAGGTTTATTATCTGGGGATGTATTATTTTGGGGGAAACAGGATATTATTGTTATCATTATCATCATCATCATCCCAAATCAATCATCTATGGCTATTAGATCAATAATTTTCAAGTTCTTAATTTATGAAGGAAATTAAGGAAATAATAATACATCTAATTATATATAGGAAAAATCCCTTGGACTGAAAGAGAAAGGCTTTCCCAAAGTTACCCAGATGCTTTCACAAATATGAAGCTTAATGGAGGTCATCTATTTCTCAACTTTTACTATCCAAACCCATTAAAAACAGGATGTATTGTTGATGATCTATTCCACTATGGATTAAAACTGACTTAAAAACACACTGACGTACATACACACGCACACACGCACGCACACATATGCTCAAAATTAAAGGGACTTGTTTGTTATTATTATGTTTTGTAAGTTTGATAAATTTTAAAATAACAAAGCTAGAAGTTATTAAATAACAATTTGGTGTTATAAAATGCAGTTTTTTGAGAAGTCCAAAATATACACATGGCTTAATCAATAATCTAATGGACACTTGGTGAACCTTGTATATGAGTGTGTATGGAAGCATTGCCTTCAAACCATTTATAAAACAAATTCAATTTGATTTGACATTTTGGTTAAAAAGCTGACATTAAAGTCTTTTAAATTCTCAAATTTCTCTAAAACTGAGTTATTTGATTAAACAGTCTGAAACACTGAATTGATTCTATTTTTCTTTTGCAACTTAAATCTATTGTTCACATTAATAATTGTTATTGATGAATAACATATGTATATGCATATGCATATGTGTATGTATATGTATGTGTGTATGTGTATGTATGCATGCATGCATCATGCATGCATGCATACGTACGTGTGTGTGTGTGTGTGTGCGTATGTATAGCGCGAATTGTCTTTAAAATGTGAGTTCTAGGTGTAGTTATAAAAGAAACACATTGTGATCTCCGGAATTTTAAAAATATATTTCTCACTTAGCTTTAGTTAGCAACTGCTAACATCTTCAGAGGGCAAAAGAATGCATGAACATGAACTGGCTGTCCGGCGCAAAGAACACGGCTCTCAGATCTGGACACATATGAAAGAACACAATCACACATTCAATTTCAAGAGGCAAAAGTTGTTGCTCATGATATAACAAAAGGGGGACATTTACTGAAAGAAGCCTGGTTTTCCGATAGCAACTCCATCAATAGGTACATCGACTAACTACCTGCTTACCAAGCATTGAGACACCAAGAAAGATCAAAACAACAAATGAAGCTGATTAATATACCAGATGTGCCTGCAAGACATAAAAAGAGGGAAGAGGTGTGGGAGGAAGCCAGAGAGAATACTTTTAAGGCAACATCAGACAGTTCAGCGTTGTTTCCTGAGAATGAGTAGCCTAAAATGTGGTCGATAAGGGAGGAAGGAATGCTCATTACAGTTCGGAGGTGATTCTGATGAAAAGTACCTTCCCAGGAGGTAACATGTGACTGAATTTTGGAGATGGTGACTTTTGATTAAGAGAAGGTTATCTATTCAACAAGCAGTTACTAGACTCATTTGCTGAATTTGCAAACTGGTAGCTCAAATACTTAGAAATGGGGTCAGAAAAACTAAAGATTAGAAAGAGATGAGATTAAAAAATAGAATAAGAATTCTTCAGCAACATTTGTTTTCTTCCAGTTGTTTGGTCTATTCTCTTCAATTACTCAGAGATACCATGAAAAAAAGTTCAATCAGATTTTCAGCAAGTTCCTCGTGATTCATTGAATCCAGCATTAGAAATTTCAGCACATTCAAAGTAATTAGGCATCCCTTGACTATGTTTCTATCAGTGTCTAAGTTTCAACCATTTGTTCTTCATAATCGCTTGGTGGAAAAAAATCCCTTTTATTAGAGAAGGTTGAACCAAAGTAGGAGGAAGTAGTTCTGCTTTATGTTTGTGGCATGTTAGGTATAACTCATTTACTACTGCATTTTCCTGCACATAGTTCCTTTCGTATACATACAGTGGTGGGATTCAAATAATTTAACAACTGGTTCTCTGCCCTAATGACCAGTTGGGTAGGCATAGCTCATTGGTCATGATCTTGATGTGGGCGTGGCCAATTCAATGCTACTCAGGTTGATGGGAGCTTTGCCTTAGTTGTTACAATGTAATAAGGGTTAACCGGAGAGGCAGTTTCTGTAAGCAGGGCAATAAAGATTAGGCTAGAAACAACACCAGAATGTTTCCTTCCTGCCTTCCTTAGCCCTGTAAAATGAAAAAACAAAAAACAAAATGAGATTTCTTCCAATAACCGGTTCTCTGAGCTGCTTAGAAAGTTAACAACCGGTTCTCCTGAATAGGTGCGAGCTGGCTGAACCCTACCACTGTATACATATGAATTGTTACATTAATCCCCAGATTTTTAGATATTAGACTCAATTAAAACACTCACATCAGAAGAAAAACTGATTATAAAAGTAATGTGAGTCTCAAGTTTATATTTAGTATGGTCATTTTGTGCTGATATGTACTCACATGGTACATATCCAGGGATTCAGATCCATGATGACACAGTGGGTAGAATGTAGTATAGCAAGCTAATTCTGCTGTCAGCTAACTACCAGCTGTTTAGCAGTTTGAGTCTCACTGGCTCAAGCCTTCCATCCTTCCAAGATTGGTAAAATGAGGATCCAGAATGCTGGGGGCAATATGCTGACTCTAAACTGTTTAGAGGGGGCTGTAAAGCACTGTGAAGCAATATACAAGTCTAAGTGCTATTGCTATTATATAAATATACTATTACATTTAAAATCCATTATAACAATCTCTTCCACTCTCAATGACTTCTTTCCTCAATGCGTATTTATTTTTTGTATTTGTATTTATTTTTATAGATACTTTCATGTTTACTTTAAGAAGGAAGTTATTTATTTCACATTTCTTCTGTATTCTCTATTGGAAAAATAAGTACTCTGAACACGTAACATAATTCCCTGTGGAAGATGTGTCCAGAGATATTAGATCTTCTGAGAAGAAAGGTAAATAAGCAACAGATATAAGCTTGAAAATTATTAGGTTTATCCATGCCACATTATATTTCTTTAAGGGTCATGTGCATTGCAGAGGAAATTCAAATGAATAACAATACATCCAGTATATCTGATAAATTGAGATGAGAATCAAAGCAACAATGAATGACCTCAGTTTGAACATACAAAGGTCTCTGTCGCTGTCTGCCTGCCTGCTTGTCTGTCTCTGTCTGTCTGTCGGTCTGTCTCTCTCTGTCTCTCTCTCTCTCTGTGTGTGTGTGTGTGTGTGTGTGTGTGTGAGTGAAAGAGGGAGGGAACGGGGAGAGAGATATTTTACAAAATTAGCATATTTAGATTTATTCTAATTTCAGGACATTCTGCTTTCTTAATAATAGCTCAAATACATATATTCTTTCTCTACATAAATTCTCAGTCATTCAGGTCATGGTTGTTACAAAGGTGCTTTTTTCAAGAGGCAACTTCTATATTCTTCTTCATTTAAGCAACCTACTTATGCATCCTTACATGGTTTTTTCACACATTTGGGGGACTTTTTAAAATAGATTTGGGCAGTGTATTAACCCTACTATGTAAAAAGAATTGGGCTAATAGTATTTAGGAGTATCCCCTTTCAATTCTAAATTTTAAAGTAATGTAAGATAAAATTAAGTTACCCGGGCAATTTTAATGAGAAAAGAAACAAAAGTAATCATAACTAAATTCCCTTTATTTAAATATGTGCCTCAGCATTATTGTCAATTCTTTTAGCATAAAATGTCTAAGATTGTCCATAAAGTTGGTGATCATCTTTCATGAGTACATGAGGGAGAGAAAAAAACTCTGCCAAGCAAGACACCTGATTATTGCAGTCAACACTTTAAATCAGAACTTTTATTTTACACTGCAATATTGTTTTTACAGAATACATAACCATTTGATGAAACACTCCATGGCTAAAGAGGAGAAGGATAATCAAACAATGGTTGCAGAATTTATTCTCCTAGGATTCAGAACTCTTCCTCATTTGCAGATCATCTTTTTTGTTATATGTTTAATAATATACATGATGACAATTACTGGAAACATTCTTATAGTTGTAGTAATAATAGTTAATCGTAGTCTTCACAAACCCATGTATTTCTTCCTGGGAAACCTGTCTGTTCTGGAAACCTGCTATATTTCAACAATTCTCCCTAGGATTTTGACTAGTTTTGTAACTGACTATCATATAATTTCTTTTAATGGGTGTTTCCTCCAATTTTATTTCTTTGCTTTTCTGGCTGGAGCTGAGAGTTACCTCTTATCTGTAATGTCTTATGATCGATATATAGCTATATGTAAAGCCCTGCATTATATAACTATAATGAAAAACAGGTCTTGTATTCAATTATCCCTTGGTTCTTGGATGATTGGCCTTATGGCTGCTGCAGTCACCACCTTCTTCACTTCTCAGTTAACTTTCTGTGGCGCCAACACAATTGATCATTTCTTTTGTGATTATGCACCATTGTTAATGCTTTCATGTAGTCCCACTGAGGAGACTGAAATGGCAATGTTAGTCTTGGGTTCGGCATGCACATTACCACCTTTGTTGCTGACTATGACCTCTTATATCTTTATTATCAGAACCATTTTAGGAATACCTTCAACCATTGGCAGAAGCAAAGCATTTTCCACTTGCTCCTCTCATCTTATTGTGGTGACAATTTTCTATGGAACTCTCATAATTGTGTATTTATTACCCAAGGAAAGCAAACTCAGGAATCTGAACAAAGTATTCTCGGTTTTCTACACAATCCTGACTCCCATGATCAATCCCTTTATTTATACTCTGAGGAATGAAGAATTTAAAAAGGCTATTGGGAAAACTATTGGCAAACTTGCATTATTGAGAATATCATTTGGTATACAATTCAAATAAAATATCCCGAGATAGTAGCAGGGATTGTGATATTTGAAATGTAAATAGAAATTCCATTTCTCTGCTTCATTGATGATGATGATGATGATGATGATGATGATGATGATGATGATGATGATATGATCACAGAAACAACAATTGCCTATCCAGGGCCTTGGAAAGAGATGAACAAAAATGCTAACTCCTGTCTAAATATCTGGCTGACTGTCCAATAATACACAACAACATTAATTTATCTTCCAGGTTAAAATGCATATATAGAGTATAGAAACAGTGAGAATGTGAAGCATTAAGACTTTTTCTAGAAAAAAGCATGCAGATTTTTATCTGTTCTTTCACTGAGGAACTTCCATTAATACCAAATTTATTGCCATTCTATCTGCAAACTGAATTGGTAACTAGCAGTGATCTGTCACAAAATGTTCCTTTACTTTCCTCTCCAAAAGGCAAAATTAGAGCTACCATGACCTCCTTCTTGGCATTTTCTATGTGGTTTTGGAAATACTTTATCTCTGAATCCCATGGCATGTTCAGATTAGTCCTTGTTTAAGTGAAGATGAAAGCTGCAAATAATTTGATCTGGGGAAGATAAATAGGACCCCTTTAAAAAAAAGAAAAATACTGCATTGTAAAATTCATAGGAATTTTATTATTTTCTAACCCAAATAAAATTTAGGGCAAAGAACTGGATTGAATGAAATAAAAGTTTTGGAAAATGCACGTTTCAAAAAAAAGAAAGCTAGCAAGATGAATTTAGATTAAATGATATTGCGTAAAAATGTATAGATTTTATTAAAATATCCACTTATGTGGGAGAATAGAAAAGATTGTCCCATGCGTCTTATTCTTTTCCAAATATGAAATCTTTTTTCTATCCATAGTAGAAGATGGATATGTAATAATAGGATACATAATAAGTACAGTGGTGGGTTTCAAATTTTTTACTACCGGTTCTGCGGATGTGGCTTATTTGGTGTGAGTGGCTTGGCAGCCATGTGACTGAGTGCGAATGGCTTGGCAGCCATGTGACTGTGTGGGTGTGGCCAATTTAGCATCCATTTTGCCAATTTAGCAGTCCATTAAACAATACACAGTAGCTCTCTTTTCTATTCTTTTTAATACTGCCTAAAATTATTGCTCTAGGGTTTTGTTTTGTTTTACTGGGGGGGGGGAGGTTGGCAATGTCTGTGGATTTCTGGAAATTTCTCATCTGCATTAGAGGCACTAAAATAACCAAGATGATAAAGATCTCCTGCTGGAGCAAGGGGTTGGACTAGATGACCTCTCAGATCCCTTCCAGCCATGGATTGCTGTGCTGTTACAAAGCATCCTCTGAAGCTGTGTCTATTGACAGGTTTGTGGTCCTTCCTCTCCTTTCTCTCTCCTTCCCTCCCTCCCTCTATCCATCCATCCATCCATCCATCCATCCATCCATATTTCATTCACTTTCCCTTCCCTTTTCTCCCTTCCCTCCTTCCCCCATTTCCCTCTCGCTCCTTCCTTCCTTCCTTCCTTCCTTCCTTCCTTCCTTCCTTCCTTCCACCATCCTGTGAAGAACCCCAGGTGGTTTTGGGTAGGAGGAAGAAAAGCCAGACATTTTGAAATTGACAACTGTCATTGATCATCTGTCATTCTTAGAGCTTCATTATTGATTAGTTTAGCTTGATCTTAAGGATAGCAGCTAGCAGAGGTTTTCCAACTTGGAAACTTTAAGACTTGTAGACTTCAACTCCCATAACTCTCCAGGCAGCAGAGCTGAATTCTGGAAGTTGAAGTCCACAAGTCCTAAAGTTCCCAAATTTGAAGACCTCTCTTCTCCATCCACTTAGGGATCCCTAAACAGTGCGGATTTCGTTCTCTCTTTCTCTCTCTCTCTTTCTCGAACCCCCCCCTCGCTTTTGCTCCCAGGGGTTTGCAGGGAGGCTTGGTAGCCCCTGCACACACTCTATTTTGGGCCTAGCAGGCCTGTCTGAAGTCTGCCAGGAGCCAAAATGGGTGGGGGAAGGGAAGGTTGTGAGCACAGTGGGGATGGGGGGAGTGCAAGCTCTGGGGGGACTAGCGAGATTTATCTGTAGGCAGGAGGATGAGGCAGCTCAGTTGAGGCGTAGGGCAGGCACCTTAGGCAGGGAAGCCACCTGGGATGTGAGGACTGGGTGGCATTTGCACTTAAAATGTTGTGCGCATGCGCACAACATTAAAAAAGGGAAAAAAGTACTTTTTTTTCAATGAAGATTGTTCTGTGCGTGTGCAGAAAAGAAAACCAAGATGGCACTGCAGAGAGTAGAACTGGTACGGTCACGTGTCCACTGGAGTTACTACCTATTTGGCCGAACTGGACTGAATAGGTAGGAACCCACCTCTTAATAAGTATCTGTATCACAGGTATATTATCACATCTCCCTCTACTCCCAAACATTTCAAATTAACATTTTTTTAATTGTATAACAAAGATTTCCTTCTTAATTTCATAGGAACATCAGCATGGAAAACCTGTTACTTAAGGATTAGAAACACACAATTTATGGGATATATATTTTGCTTCTCATGAGCCATTTGCTGCCAGACATGCTATTCTATTATTTGGTTCAAGCTGATGTAAATCCAGCTCCCTGAAACACAGCACTGAATTTTTGTCTTCCAATCAATTAATGGAAAGCTCAAAAAGAACCATTAAAATGTATCATAAAAACAAATCTGGTTTGCCATTTGATAGATCATTTATTTATTGAATGTTACAGAGCTTATGATAGATCTTTTTCTTTTTGCTTATGCGGGAAAAAGTTGCCTTATTGTCATAATTCTTTCTGGCCTCTACTATTAAAATGGCTGAACATTATTTATACAAATTATATGCCATTTTAATAGTAGAAGCTGGAAAGAATTATGACAATGAGGGATCTTTGCTTCATGACTCTGTCTAATTTTGGAGATCATGAATATCTTTTGGGTTGAAAGTACCAATGTTCAATGTCAGATTGATTAGTGGGAAAACATTTGGCAAGATAATGCAAAATTACATCAATTGACCTCTGGATATGAGCTAATGCCTACAGATAGTTGACACATTGGGTTGTCCTTGTTCCATTTTTTTCAAAGAAGGTGGGGATGATGAAACAAATTATGACAATGAGGGATCTTTGCTTCACGACTCTGTCTAATTTTGGAGATCATGAATAATGTAACTGAAAAATTCAAAATGGGTTTGCATACACCAGAAAAATAGAAAAGATATTGCATTTATTTATCATCATTTTGTCTATACTATTGTTTGATAGGGTTAACAAATTACAAAAGAACTAATAAATTCTGCTACATTAGAATACATCAATTTGAGACATAGCTTTTCATTTTGTGTTAATTTTTATTATATTTATATGTTTTCATTGAATTATATTTGATTTCATGTTGAGTGTGTATTTTGTTATTTTATCACTGTTACCTAACTTGAGTACAGTTAAAATTAGGGAAGGTGAACAGGTGACATATTCACAAATGTAACCACACTACCTATACTTGACTATTATTTTCCATAATGCAAAATGGCAAGACTGCTTTCTATACAATTTTGGACTATGAACAAATTTAAAATGTTGAGACCATTAGACAGATACTTATATGATGTTTGGCACAGTAGAAATAAGGAAGGAAACATGAATTCTATTGAAGCTAGCACTTGGTTTTGCAGGGATCCACGCTTTCCATTCATTTTCTTTAATTAAATAATATGAAAAAAATAACAAAATTGAAAAAAAAATATTTCAAAATAAATAATTAAAAAGTTGACAGATAATTAGATATGTGTAGGAATTCATGAGCACTAAGGAACATATTGACACTCTTGAAATACCCCTGGGCCAGATCCAGGCTGGGGGTCCACATGTGGGTCCATGAGTTTCATTTTTTTCTGGCAAAGGGATGAAGGAGGCTGTCATAGTTGAAAACAGGGCCCAGGGGGACTGAGGAGCCCCCCTGGGCTGTTTTCACTGGCAGAGGGCTAGCAAAATAAACTAAAAGCAAAATAAAACAAAAGGAGAAATGTTTCCCCTTTCAAATTTGAGCATCCAAGAAGGGACAGGAAAGGAGAAAGGAAAAGAGGGAAAATAAAGAAAAGAAAGGAAAGATGTGAAGAAATCAAAGAAGGAAAAATGGGAAGGAAGAAGAAAGGAGAATGAAGATGGAAGAAAAAAATAAGAGAAGGAAGGAATGAAGGAAGGAGATTATAATGAGAGTGAAGGAAGGTCTGGGGGAAGTTCTGCCTTAGCACTTCGCCACCATGGGCGCCTCCAACATGAGTGTTGTCAAGCTGGTTACACCCACCCCGGAGAAGCCCACCTTGGCTGCCCATGGTCAACACAACCTTCAATGAAATTGAGTATGACATGTCTGACCAGAGGAAGACAGCATATACATATAATTGTCATTTAAATTAAACATTTTTTTTTAAAAAAAAATCAGTAATTCATTTTTCTTTCACTATGGACAATGTAAGAAATAGGATATTCTTTCTTCTTCCTTCTTGTATCATTGATTTACTTTTGTTTTCTTATAATTTTTAGTTCACTTAATTGAGCATTTGGTACCTCTAAGCTGCTGCCTGTCAGTTGTGTGGATTTGTCCAACTAAGACACACTTACTTGATTGTTGAGCTGAAATTTCAGAAGGTTTTGTTGGAGAAATTCTATACCTTGAGGAGAAAAAGAGTGAGTTAGGGATTTCCTCCGCATAGCTGACATTAGAAAGGGAATTCCATACTGCATGGATTCCAGAAATACAAGAGCTAAGCTCTCTGGGCTTTTATTTTCATGTATTTAGGCACTGTTGAATTTCATAGATCAACCACCAACCAACTAGTTTAAAGAGGGGAGGGGGGGGTTAAGGCTGTCTGGAAACCAGGCTTACTATCTCTTTAACAGTCAAATCAGTGCAATTCAAGTTACAGGAAGAAGGGAAGATCTTATAGTAGATGAACCAAACCAACTGGGAGCCAGCATATTGCTACTTCTAACTATGTCACCTCGATTCTCTTTCATGCAACTTGTAGAGTTTTACAATGAAAGAGTTTGAACTAGGATGAGAAGGAAAACACTATCTTGAGGATACATCAACTGAAACCATATTGACTTATTTGTAGTGATAGTGTTCTATTTTCCAAAGCACCAGAAGGCAAGACAAAAATCAATGGTTGGAAACAAATCAAGGAGAGAAGCAACCTAGAACTAAGAAGAACTTTTACAATAGTGAGGACAATTAATTAGTGGAATAGCTTGTCTTCAGAAGTTGTGGGTGCTCCATCACTGAAGGCTTTTAAGAAGAGATTGGACAGCCACTTATCTGAAATAGTATATGGTCTCCTGTTTTGTTGGGGGTTGAACTGGAAGACCTCCCAGATCCCTTCCAATTCTGTTATTCTGTTAAAGAGCAGGAAAGCCAGTGCCTTCTATACATCAGTACATCATACCAACTTTTGTCAAAGCAAAAACCCTCAGAGATTTTCAAGGATTTAGGTTTAGAATTATTTCCTTTGTTTCAAAAAGCCAAAGAAATAGAAAATATTTTGTCCTGAACAAAAGTTTTGAAAATAAATATAGATGCAGACTCTCATTTTATTAATCTTCCCTCCTACTCCAAAGATATTAATCTTTTTTTTAACTACAAGTTTTCAATGTGATTATCAAAATACTAGAAAAAGTAAGTCAACTGCACATTTTTTCTCTCTTAAAATTTCCATTTAGAAATATTGCAAGATTATCATCCTCTCTGTTTTCTAAGAAAAGCAAACAATCCAGGAACAGATTATGTATTTAAACAAAATCTTGCTCCCATTTTTTATAGAAATTTTATTCATTTGTAGTCTTTAGATTTCCCTTCCTTTTTTGGTATTTGGGGAACCAATGCATCCCTCCATCAATCTCCTCCTGGTATGTAGATTGCCAAAAATCTTTTTTTTTTTAGATGTTAGGAAATTTATTTTAGAAAAGAAAATATAATAGAAGATGGTACGAATGTGGTTTACAATATAAAATTCACCTGCCTAGCTTTTTTTGAATTTACAATATATATGAAAAATAAACAACTAACATTCTAAAATTCTGCCTTCCTCTAAAACAGTGATGGCTAACCTTTTTGTCCTTGCCTGCCGAAAGTGCATGTGCACACAATAGTGCATGTGCTCACACACAATACAATGTGTGTGCAACCTGCTATGTGCCCCCTGTGCATGTGCACACAACCCCCTATGCTTCCCCCATGTATGCACATGCGATCCCCCCGTGTCCCGTTTTGGGCCTAGCAGGCCTCCCTGAAACTTCCTGGGACCAAAAATCAAGGTGCATGCCTATGCTGTTATGGGTGTTATGTCCCCCTGGTATGCAGCTTTATTGTTCTCTAGCATTCATCTCCATCGTTCAGTGATGCATTTCCTGCATCTCTAGGATTTACCTTTATCTGCTCCTCTAAGGCACTTTCTGTTCCTGTTGGGAGTATATAGTTCTATTCTTGAGGAGGAGGCATGCGCGCATGCGCAGTGGAGTTCAGCTGGGGTGCCAGCTCACATGCCAGCAGAGAGGCCTCCATATGTCACCTGAGGCATGCATGCCATAGGTTCACCATCATGGATCTAAAAGTTTCAATGATAAAATTAAAATTATTTTAATTACATTTTAAATGCTATGTGTAAAATTATTGTTTTAATTAAATTTTAAATTAAAATTTCAGTCTCAGTAACAGCAATAGCTTTATAAAGACTAATTGACTTTGGGTGTTTGGATCTGTGAAGAATTTCATCTTTAGTCTTGGTTGTTGTGGCACTGTCTCAAACCTTCATTCCTGAGGGAATTAATTTTGGGGAACTTATGGCTGGTTCAGTACTGCCACTGCAAGTCAGCCAGAATCAGTTGATCCTTTCAATGTTTCAAAGGAACATTTCTACTGGTTTTCAAGGAAAAATTTTCAATTACCCTGATCATTTCCTTTCATTTATCAAAATTTAAAACTGTCCATCTCCCCTGGACAATGTAAAGTATTAAAATATAAAACCATATTGCTCATCCAATTCTTTCTGGAGAATCTCGGATACAAACAAAAAACAGAAAATGGCAATATATTGATGAAGATCTTTAATCATCTAGGTAGAGTTGTTTGGAAGTTGTCTGGAAGGCAAATGGATCTTTTTTTCTTTAAAATATTTTGTTGCTTATCCGAGTAGCTTTTTAGAGAAAAATTTGCAAATCGAACAAAATATATATTTTTTCTTTCACTTCTTGTTAATCACTGAAATTTTTATACAAGCAATTTATATAAGTTAAATGAATAACATTGCTTCAATTAAACAGAGGAAAGAACTAGAAAAACAAAGCATAGTTTTTTTTAAGTGGAGTTTGCATAGGTATAGAATAGGCCAGAGTTGGGTTGCTGCCAGTATAGCCTGGATCAGCTGAAGCAATAGTAGTGGCAGTGGGAGGCTCTGCCCACCCACCCAGAAGCGTCTGTGCATGCTCAGAAGCATCATACCCACACGCGCACAGGAGCGCACCCAAACCAGTAGCAAATAAATTGGCAACCTACCTCTAGAATAGGCAGTATCTGGTTCAACAGTAATAACTATGAAAATATCTAAGCATTCTAGTTTACAACCACTTAAGTATAAGTTGCAACAAAGATGATAAATGATCTAGAATTAAATTGTTTGATGAATAGATGAGTGAGCTAAGTATGTCTAGCCTATCAAAGAGAAGGATTGGGGGAAGGGACAAAACTGTCTTCCGGTACAGAAAAGGGGACTGACTTATTCATGAAAGTATCAGAGCACAGGAAAAGAGGTAATGGGTGGAAGTTTGTTAAAGAGAAATCCTACCTAAAAGTAAGGAGAAATTTTCTGACAATAAGAATTATTAATCAATGGAATAGCTTGCCTCCAGAATTATGGTGCTCCATCCTTGGAGGTTTTCAAGATATAGATTGGACAACCATTTTATGGAATGGTATAAGACTTCCACCTTGAGCTGGGAGTTGGCCTAGAAAAACTCCAAGGTTCTTTCTAGCCCTATGATTTTATGTTCTAATATTCCCTAAAGGAACATCTTAAATTGAAAGTTACTCTATATCATTTGTATGTGTTTAATTTGGAATTCCTGAGAGCATAAATGTTCAGAATGACTTTGCCTGAATTAATTGCAGAATTATATTCAGAGAATTCAGGCTCAAATATTATTACAGGTTCATTTTCCATTCTGTAATCACATACAAATTGTCGAGGAAATGGAAAAGTACTGTAGGCTCTATGTAATCTGCTTTTCCTAATATGCTGAAGAACAGGTCAAAGCACCATTGGGAAAGAATGTTTGATGGTACAAAGATTTGTGTGAATAGAAAGATAAGGAGAGAGAAAGTATCCTACAGATGTTACAAAAGTATCAGGGGCTTGACCTCTCTCTGGACCTATTTACAAATCTTCAGTTTATTTTACAACAGAGTAAATAGACTTTTGGTATTTTTCTTTCAAAAATCTAAAGCCTTTTTGAAACTGGTGAAACTTTGAAACAGATTACATTCATGTTAGTGTAGAGTAGAGCTTCTATACATTTGTTTCCTGCTAATCATATTTCCAACTGAAAATACCACTGGAAAGAGCATTTGAAAATCCTCTTTCTGATATTCTTATAAGCCAAGAATAGACTGGTGTTAGGAAGTTTGATAGACTTCTCCTGATTAAGCATCTCTGGAAGTTAATTTTGTGAACCAGGAATAGATGTGGCCTGGCTGAAGAAAATACACACACACACACACACACACACACACACACACACACACACACACACACAGTACAAAGCTAGATCTGATGGTGGGAGAGAACACTGAGTCCCTACATATCCTTTCTGAGTTTTACATATACTTCTGGAATCTTGGCAGTCTTGATTTTAGAGGGTTTTCTTTTCTTTTTCCTCTCTCCTCTCCTCTTCTCTCCTCTCCTCTCCTCTTTTCTTTCTGTCTCATGTCTAAATGGCTTCTTCAGTTAATTTTGCATATTGTGATAATATACAGGTAGTCCTCAGTTCATTGAACAAAAGTTTATTTAGTGACAATTCAAATTTACAACAGAAATGAAAAAAGTCACTTATGACTGTTTTTCATAATTACAATATTTGCAGAATCCCTGTGATCATGTGATCAAATTTGAGACTTATGGCACACTTATGACTCTTGCTGTGTCCCAAGGCCATGCAATCACCTTTTGTGAACTTCTGACAAGCAAAATCAATAGGGAAGCCATATTCACTGAACAGCCAGATTACTAACTTATCAACTGCAGTGATTAATTTAACAACTGTGGCAAGAAAGGTCAAAAAATGGGGCAAAATTCACTTAACAAATGTCTGAATTAACAACATAAACTTTGGGTTCAATTGTGGTTGTAAGTCGAGGACTATCTGTATTAGCGTAAGTGAACAGGCAGAGAAGTTGCTGAGACAAGTTATAATTGAACAAAAATACTGTGTTGGAAATAAACATGTGTTATTCACAATATTCCAGGAAGTACAATCCAAGAAAAAAATATGTACTAACATTTTAAACATTTGAAATGGTAAAGAGATACATATTACAGTGCTTCATTGCAATAAATAAATAAACGAATAAATATAAAATACTTCTCAATTGCTCCAGTGCATAGAACATAAACAAACAAACAAGCAAACAAACTAAAAATATAACAAATGCTAAATTCATATTAGAGGATAGCTAAATGCTTATACATATAGATGTATGAATAGGAATTGTTGTTTTGTTTGTTTTTGTTTCTGGTTTTATTATGCTAAACTATTTATCCAATTTGCAATCTGAATTGGCAAATGACAAACAGTTGGGGAAAAAGTGTTCTTAACCTTATTTTCTTTTGTAAAAGGCAATTAAAATTGGAGAAAGCTTCCACATCAGAAAACATACAAGATTCTTAAAGAGCTCTTTTTTCAACCCCTAGTTGAGACTACAATTACCTTGCATAGTTTTCTATTTGGTACTGAGAAATATCTACTCCTGTATTCCACTACATATTTAGATCAATCATAGGGTGCAAATAGAAATCACAAATACTATGATCCAGGTATGCTTAAGAAAAACCAGCAGGTGGCAAGAGACAAGACCTTTCAATTATCAAGAATTGCAGCCCTCAAGAACTCCTCTTTTTCATAGGTGCCTGATCATCCAAATGTCATCTTGGATTCTTCCTGGTGTCCCCTTCAAAAAACAGGGAGTGGAGCCACTAAATAACCAACTTTAGTTGCAAAATCACCTGTTTGTCAGTGGGAGAAAGAGAATCACCTGTCATTCAGGACACCATCTTGGGAGAGAAATCTTAAGGACACATAGGCTTTATGTGTCCTTAAGCTTTTTTAAAGCTTCACAATTTCTTGATTTATGACTAACTGACTTCTGACCTATTTAATAACTTTTAAACTGGACTTTTACAACATTGTTTTCTGTTCTTTCACTATTTAATACTGAATCCCAAATTGCTTTCACATTAACTGTAAAGAGGTCTGCTTGTATGTATGTGGTGTGTTTGTTTATTTATTTATTTACTTACTTATTTACTTACTTACTTACTTACTTACTTACTTACTTACTTACTTACTTACTTACTTATTTATTTATTTATTTATTTATTTATTTATTTATTTATTTATTTATTTATTTATTTATTTATTTATTTATTTATTTATTTATTTATTTATTTATAGGCATTTTGGTGCACTTATGCACACCCCTTACAGACCTCTTAGGAATGGGGTGAGATCAACAGTAGACTAAGGTTAAAGTTATGGGGGTTTGGGGAAAAAACCATATAGTCAGGTAGTGCATTTCTGGCCTTGACCATTCTGTTGCAAAAGTCGTATTTTCTGCAGTCGATTTTGAAGTGGTTTTTCTTAACTTTATATCTATTGTGTGTTCATGTATTGTTATGGTTGAAGTTGAAACAGTCATTCACAGGTAGGACATTGTAGCAGATAATTTTATGCACTATGCTTAGGTGAGACCGAAGGCGATGTAATTCTAACTTGTCTAAGCCCAAAATTTCAAGTTTAGTGGCATGAGGTATTCTGTTGTGAGCAGAGGAGCAGAGGACTCTTCTCATGAAGTATCTCTGAACTCACTTGATTATATTAATGTGTAAGATATGCAGTGCAGGTTCCAGACAGATGAGGTGTATTTGAGACTTGGTCTAGCAAATGTTTCATATACTCTGGTTACCAGAGAAGAAACTATGCAAGGTTAGGTTAACAACTCTTAATGCCTTTTTGGCAATGTTATTACAGTGGGCTCTGCCACTTAGATCATTAGATATGAGTACTCCAAAGCCCTTGATAGGAACCGGATACAAGGTGGTGTCCACCCAGCTTGTATTTTGTGTTCTGATTTTTTTTTGCCAGTGTTTAAGACAGAGCATTTGTTGGTGGAGATTTGAAGTTGCCAATTGTTTGAACATTTTGACTCATAGTCAAGGTCTTTTTGAAGGATAGCAGAATTGTCGTGGTATTAAATAGTTTTATATCCATCAGCAAAGAGATAATATGATCACAAAGGTCAATTATGTAAAGTATAATGAATGTTGGTCCTAATGCACTGCCTTGGGGGACACCGCTGTTAACAGGTTCAGTATTTGATATGGGGCTCCCCATGTTGATGACTTGTTGCCTGTTTCACAGGAACGCAGCAATCCAATTATGGAGGGGTCCAGAGGGGTCCAGATGCCATAAGATTTTGGTTTTAGAAGTAGTTTATTGTGTACCACTGAATCAAAAGCTTTACAGAACCCTGTGTAAATTGCTTTGCCTTAATTGAGGTGTATCCATATGTTTTTGCAGTGTAGGAGTTGTAGATTACAGGATACATTTTTCTTGAAACTAAATTCTTTGTTAGAGAGTAGGTTGTTCATTTCTAAGTGGAGGGTAATGGATTGGTTTATGATTGATTCCATGACTTTTTAGGTAACGCAACATAAAGAGATTGGTCTGTATTTTTCAACTAGGTTGGGGCCTCTCTTTTTGAAGATAGGGATGACAGTGGCTAGAGACTATAGGTTGGGCAAGGAGCTTGTTCTGAAAGCTTTTTCAAAGATTATGCTTAAAGGATCTGCTATGGCAATGGAAAGCTTTTTTAAGAAGTAGCATATACTCCATAAGGTCCAATTAGATAGGGATGGTTTTAGGTTGCGTAATGCCTTTTTAATATTATCTTCTGTAAAATTGATTTGTGTTACTAGGAACTATTGGGCATGAGCCATTGTTGTTTACTAAGACAGAGCCAAAAATTGTGTTAAAGAGAGGTTGGCTTTAACAGCTTCATTGCTGCAGTCTTTGTGTTAGGTCCTTTCAGGGGTGGGATGGATCTTGAGTCTTTAAGTTGGTTGTTAATAAAATTTAAAGGCGTGGTTGGATTTCATGTGCAGAAGGTTTTCCTCTTGTTTGATGTGATAATTGGTGCATTCAATCTTTATCCGGTGGCATAGGTTTTTGTAGTGGCTTTTAAAGTTAGCAGTTTTGTTTTGTTTGTCAGAGAGATTTGGGGGGGGGGGGAGGATTTGAGCTTTCTTATTGTTATGGGTAATTTGTTTCTCCTGGTTTTGGGGGTTATTACTGGTATATATAGTTCAATGACTCTTTTGACCATTATAATGGTCTTCGGCATATTACAGCCAGTGAATAGAATGTGCCAATCAAGAGGTGAGAGGTCGGTGTCTATGACATCATAGTTAGCTTTTTAAAAGTTATAATTGGGTATACTATTATTATTATGATTTTTGTAAGGACTTATATTGAGACAAAAGTCAATCATGCTGTGGTCACTATTGGAAAAGGGTTCTTTTATTTGTAGTACATACATGGAGTTCAAACTGTTGCAGAAGATGAGATCAAAGCAGTTGTTGAGTCTAGTGTTGTTAGTTACTAGTTGATCTAGTCTCAGATTAGTAACAGCATTGTACATGGTTTCATGTATGGATTAAGTTGTACATTCATTTAGGATCCAATTAATAAGAGGTAGGTTGAGGTCACCAAAGAAAGGTAAGAGGGCGTGGGCAGGAGGCAGCACACATAAATAGTGAAGTTAATTTGTTTGCATGTACAATGTTGTAATCAGGGGCTCTGTAACAAAGTAAGATACAAAGTGTGGTGTTTAAGGACAGCTCACAGATGATGGTCTCAGGAAGAGTGAATTCATGTGTAACTTGAATATTTTTTAGATTTGGATTTTTTAGATTAGATATTTTTAATAGAAAATAGCAACTCCTCCTCCTCTACAGATTTCACGATCACAGTAGTCACAGTAGTGATAATGGAGTCAGGAAGGGATGCGTTCAGCCATGTTTCACAGATAAATATCATGTCAAATATAACTGTATGTAGTAAGAGGAATTCAAAATTCAAGCATTTTGTTTAAGAGGCTTCTTGTGTTAATTAGCTTGAATTTAAGGTCAGTAATGGTTGGTATTGAGGAAGTTAGGGGCCTGCATATCTAGCATTGGATGATGGGGGGTTGGATATTAGAAGATGGGTTACAGGACTTACTTTTGATGCAGTCAGCACAGTATGTATGTACATATGTATGTGTGATTTTCTATCTATTTATCTATCTATCTACCTACCTATCAACCTATCTATCTTCCACATATACTATTGATGAGATATACTCTAATATATTCTTAAATAGTTTATTACTCATAAAGTATTTAAGAAATAATTGGTTTCCATATCTTAGTTAAAAGAAAGTTTTAATGAATATTAAAAGAACATGGGAATTGAAAAACACCAAATGGAATATAAGGTTTAATTATGTACAAATGATGTACATATGCTAATAAAAATATATAAACTTTTGTTAAGATGTGAAACAAAATAAGAAAAGGTTAAAGATTGCATGACAGATTGAGCTACTAAGTTTGGATATAATGTAGACATGGACATGTGGGAGAGAGTGTGAGTATTGGTATTAAATTTACACTGTATCATAATTATAACTTTTATAAAATGGATGTCATTGGATGCATAGTATAGGGAACTATAAGGAAACAACATATGAAGATATTTCAAAACAGTGTTGGAAATGTAAAAAGCATGAAGGGATGTGTTTCTCACGCATGGTGGATTTGTTAAAAAGCTAAGAAATTTTGGATACAAATTCATGCTAGGAATATTAAATTAACATTTTCTATTCTACTTTTTATTTTATTTTTCTTTGCTTTTGTTTATCTTTTATTATATGAAAATTTTTAAAGAAATATATTTAAATAAATAAAACAGCATTTCACATACACTTACAAAGAATCATAAGATAGCATGTTATGAAATAACAGAGGATACATCTTTTCTACACTGAGCATAATATTTTTGCCAAATGAACATAGAAAAAAACTCTCAGTTTATTTCTTTTTCCTCTTATAACTCTTTTTAAACAACGATTTCATAATATTATTGTCCATAGTACTAGAAAAGCAAGTCATTGTAGCATTGTCATTTCATTCCACATTCCTCAATATTTTTACACTGAAATATCCCAAGGCACCCCCCCCCGAACAATCTATGGCCATATATTGTGCAAATTAACCCCCCAAAAATCAATTTGTATGTTAAATGTAGATAAAAGGAGCACATGTTCAGGATATATGTATAGAGAATACATTGTTCTTGGTAAAAAATAATTGCAGATATTTCATAGATTAAAAATATTTGTAAAGAAAAATGTGTGTGTTTGGAAAATATCCATGCATATATTTACATATTTATGGTGATAAGAACAATACACCGAAGAATTGAAAACTGAATACAATTAAATATCACAGCTATACTATTCACCTCTGTAATCAAGTTCACCATATGGACTGTCAGTTCATATTTGCAAATAGTAAATATGGTTTGATTATTCAACAGTCTTATTATATATGATAGCTATGTTTACCTTTTGGGGAGGACAAGATATGCTTTTGAGTTAGTATTGACTGATTGTGATTGCCTGGATTAGTTCCTGTAGTTTTCTTGGCAAGATTTACCCTTTCCTCCTGTATTTTATCATTTTAATAATCATTTATCATTTATTGCTTGTATGTCCTGTGGTTTTTCTTCAGAAATTTTCATCGTAAATGAATTAGCTCATACTTCTTCTGAAAAGATTTCAAAATGCACCTGATTATCAGGAAAAATGATATTGGTTTATGATGCAGTTCCTGTATATCTCTGTATATATAGCCTGCTTATATATTTTATCCTCCATCAATTCTAGACAAGCAGAGTTTCCACTGAATTCAGTTTTCACTGAATAGATGAATGTGATTTCTTTCAGCTTAATGTGAGTATGGTTATTTGGAGAATATTTTTCTTTATGAATATTTTCTTTTCAAAGAGGAATTAGGACGGTATACTCAGTTAACCTTATGCTTGTTCCTGAAAAGGTAGGCTGAAGGTTTATACTTTTTCCCAGACTCTCTACTTATATTGGGTTTTAAGGCTAAGAATGTGAGGTAGAAATAACATAATAAAGATGATTATATTTTTATTTTATTTATTAGATTTAGAAACTGACCATTTCCTTCACAGCAGGAAAATGGTGGTGTACCTATAATACATGGAATGCCATAAAATTGAATATAAAAATTTTAAATAGAGACAATATAGTTAAAATTTAACATTAAAAATTAATTAAAAGGCAGAGGGATTTCAGGAAGCTAGTCATCCTGATCTTTATACTAGGACTTTATACATCTTTGTCAGGTCCCAAAGGTTTTTCAAGAAGAAACTGGATTTTCTGGTTTTTCTTTGAAGATATTTCACTTCTGATTCAAGAAGCTTCTTCAGCTTCTTCAGCTTTGCCAGTTCTTTATACATCTCCTGAAAGTCAGGAGAGTCGGAACCAACTTAACTACTGGGGAGAGGTGAAGGTTCCAAAAAGCAAGGGGCAATGGCAAAGAAGGCTTTCTTTTTGGACTCTGCCATTCAGAATTCTTTAGCTGATATTGCCACAACACACCTTCCCTTCCTAACTGAGTAGGACAGGCCAAAGTAGTGAGATGAAGATGGTTCTATAGATAATCTGACTTTATTGTACTTGAGAGAAACATGTATGACAGAAAAAGAATTAGAGTATAATCATGACATGTGTATCATGTGCTACCATAACTGGATGGGTTTATAGTTCAGTCTAATTACATAATTTATTTTGTGTCTGGATATGAAACTACATACTAAGACATAACTTGTGCTATGTACATATGTATATTTCACATATAAATCATAGATGCAAGCGTGCACATGTATATGTTTAATTCTTACATTGAGGTTTTGTACAAAAGGCAGGCTGACCTTTTTAGATGTGCAAAGAAAAAAGTAGCATACTAAAATTCCAAAGCACATTTATTTTCCAAAGGCCTTGAATAAATTTATAATGTATAAAAATATTTTTATCATGCATGTCTTTATTTTTCATCCCTTAAATAACTACCTCATTATTGAGAACCTAACGTACTCAGAAGACTCACACTAGATAGGATTTAATTGGATTCTTTGCCATTGGCAAAAATAAAACCATATACAACCAGAACAGTAGTGGAGTATCAGAGATACACACATATTTGTAGCTGTATCATCTGTGATACAACACTAGATAGATATTTAACCTTTGTCTTGATGACTTTAGAAGACATTAATCTATATGAACATGACAGATAAATCTAGTCTTGGATCTACAGGTTTTCATTCCTTGTAATAATTTCTTTCACACTTTTCTTTTTCTTTTGTGAAAGAGAAAAATTCTCATTTCCCCAAATTTCAAATTAACTAGGTTGCTTGAGCCAAATCTGTTGGAAGAGTACTAGGGACATCATAAAAGTTTATGTCCACTTGAAAAGTGTTTAATTTAATTAACCTTTAATTGAAAAAAAATTTGATCAGTAATAATAGCAAATATTCAGCTATTTATTTTATGTCTTCATTTGCATTTCTTTTAGGTTTAAAGTTTTCTTTTTATTATTCTAGCTCCCAGATAGTGAGGGACTAGACTACATTAATTCCTTGTGGCAAAATAGAAGAAAAAGAACTGAAGAAAAATAAAAAATATATAATGTATTTTGCTGATAATGATGGAATATCTGTGGCAAAATAAAACAAAGGTAGTGCCAATAGTAATAGCCACCTTAGATACAATCCCAAAATATCTGGGGCATTCCTTGAACACCATCCACATTGACACAATCATAACCAGCCAGTTGCAAAAGGCAGCTTTACATGGATAGCTTACATACTGATATTTTAAGTTCATAGAACAACATCTCCCTATCCGAGGGAAGGACTCAATAGGTAGCTAAAAATATTAAATCCATTCTAACAATGTAGCTGATTGTGCAACAAACAATAATAATATAACAACAGCAACAAACAATTGTGTAAGGGTATAGTGGGATATTTTCTGAAAATGTTTCTTTCCCACAGAAATATCTGAAATCTTTAGGTTATTCAAAGAAAAAAAAACAGAAGAAAAATGGTAAGAACATATGTAATTTATTTCTCTATAACTGGAAATAAGTCATTGTTTACTGCCTTTAGAACTAAATAAATTTCAGCATGGAACAATGAAAGTGACATGTGTGATATTTTTTTTTGCAACTTCTAGAGTTTCCTATAATCATGATTGCTGAAAATGAGAATCAGTTTTTGACCTTTCTGTAGCCCTATAGCAAGCATATTACAAAGGAAAAAGGAACACCAAAAGGTCTTATGCAAATGTCAAACCTTTACATTTAGACAGTGTGACTGACCACTCAGTGATACTTAGCATCTGCTTCTTCATGTTGAACGATATTGAAGATGTTTCTGTCTTCCAAAAGTACACTGCCAAGAGTTAAATTGAACAGAATAAAATTTGACTGAATTCATTTCACCGAATTTGTTGCCTATGGAAAATTTATAAAATCTCTTTCTTTCTTTCAATAAAGGACAAATTTTCTAAACTGCCAGCTTCTGCTTCCAGGTAAAGAACATACTATAATCTTCTTTCTTGATTTATAGTCATTGAAATGGTAGGTATAAATCTTAATGCTAATTTGCCCCATCAAAGTGGCAATCCTAAACTTACTAACATTTGAATTATATATCCAATCACATCAATATTTTGCCAAGAAGGAAGAATAAAAATTTCATAACTCACAATGAACAACTCTGTCATTCACAGTAAATGCTGATCCTGGAGCAAGCCAGATTTCAGAGGAATCTGCTAAAGTAGATTTAGCTTTTATATGGTTGGTCAGATAAGAAGCAGTTCTATCCATTAGTTTAATTTTTGGTTTCAGTAAAATATGTTCACAAAGTGTCACTGACATTTTATTAATATAATATGTATTAATTTTGAGTAATCAGTATCATGATATATTGATGCCTGTTATCAAACATATAAAAATTAATATTGTCTTCTGCTACTTGGCTGACACCTGCTCTTGATGATGAGCAAAGAGGATATTTGTCAATTATATTTTCTCTTCTTTTTAATTTACAAACCACTATATACTCACACATTGTTCTAATAACCTTAATTTCCCCAGGCTACAGTATACATTTTTGTATGGACTTGATGTATGCTTTCTGAAAATTTTAAATTTAAATTGCAGATATAATCATTTAGAAAAAAATTAAAAATATAATCTTTGGTTCTAAATTTTTAATAACATAATATACAAGAGAAGAAAAAAAAACTAACCACCTTCTATTTGCATACAATTGTATCTTTTTGCATCTACAACACTTTAAATCATTAAGTGACCAGGTTACTTCAATATTTCAAGCATTGTAGATAGGGAGTGTTTGAATGATGAGTGATTTCTACCTTTCTGCATTTCTTTCCAAATAGTGACATCAGGATTTCAAGAGATCTATCAAATCATGAAAAACAGCATGTAGAGGCAAGAAAATGCATAGTGCAAAAATGTCTTCAGAAGTTTCACATTGAATGTCCCAAGGTAAAAATTCATACATAACATTGGAAAACATGTTAAGAGTGTTGGGGGAGGGGAAGAGTCAGAATTTGCTTTAATTTAAGGTTGCTTTAATTTAAATTAAACAACTTAATAAGCAGCATAATAACATACTATATAGTAAATCATTGATACCCCTTTTTCACATTCAAACAAAAGCAAATTTGAAGGGGCTTATGAGATACAACTAGGGTTCAAGGCATGAGTGGATCTATACAGCAGATGGCTCTTTCTTAGGGAAAGCAGAAAAGTAATGGCTCCATTGTTGATGAAATTTCTAGCAGTGGTTTACCTATAACCTGCCCAGGAAAAAGAGGGGTAATCTGTTATTGGTTGAATTAAGGTTTAGTAAAGCTGATTTTTTAAAAAAGAAAAGATCTAAGAAAGAAGATAGACCATAGTGGGGTAGAAATAAATGGATTTGCATGAGAGATTGGAAGGAAGAATGAATTGGAAAAATAGGAGACAATGAATAATATTTGAATGAATGTCAAATTCATTTCAACAGCAGCTTGATAATTAAGAAAAGTGTATTTTTGTGTTGAATTTATATATGGTACTAAATCATAACTTGTTTCATAGTAGTTTGTTGATGATATAATAATAGCTGGTTTCACACAGCATGCTAAGCTATAAACCATAGTTTACAAAGTATAACATTTGAGTTCATGCAATACATTTAGCCACACTAACAAATATTATTATATATTAACAAATGCCTGAGTACGTGAGTAAAGAATTTGTGGTACAAAAAAGCAATGATATTCATAGGGCATTTTGTTACTATTATAATGAAAATTTTAAGTTTTTGTAATTAATTGTACATGAACAGAATCAGTTCATAATTGGAAACGGAAGAGAAGAAGTCATGGGAGAATTACATGCTAAATTTTAAAAGACACATTATATGTTACGAGATTAGGTGTAAAATAAGGTTCTAATTGACAGATTTTTAATGCTATGATAAATGACATTTCCAAACACACACCCGCCATTCATCATATATTTAAGAGTTCAGTGTTCAACTTGACCAGTGGATATTATCAAAAATAATAATTATTTTTTCTGCCCCCAGGACAATGTCCCCACTATTGCTGTACTGGGTTCAGGTGGGGGACTGAGGGCTTTAATTGCACTGCAGGGAACCCTGAGAGAGCTGCAGGAACATGATATGCTGGATATAGTGATGTATCTTTGTGGAGTATCAGGTTCAACATGGTAAGTGGCAACAAACTATATTGGTGGATGACTTATACATTTATAGACATAGCACCTGAACAAAAGGCAAGACATCTGATAAAATTACCTCTATCAATTCTTCAGGCTGTAGGTGGATGAATCTATGACATGGGGATGGCATTTGAAAGAATAGAGACATAGCTGGAAGGAGAGAGGAGTTTTAAAAGTCTTGATATTTAAAATCACATGTCAATTCTTGAAAATAAATAGCTTTTTCACTAAGCAAGTCTTCTGAGTAAATCAACTTTAAACATTTGTCCAGTAGTTTTATATGTATATATTAATCACTCCCACAGCCATCCAGATAGGGAAAAACCCTCTTTCGTGACCTATTTTCTCCAAGGAGTCGTAAATAAAGCACACATGCCATTCTTTTTAGCTTTTTGCACAGAATTCTGATAACCACTACTTTTTGTTCCTGAACTAGGAACTAAACATAATTATTGGGATTTGCTGGGACATATTTTATGGACAGGGACATGACTGCTACTATCTCAGGCAAAATAGAAAAGTTGGGAAATGTGCATTTTTTAACCCTTAGTTTTCAGGTTTGGGGTAATCCTCCACTATTGCTGTGCCAACATTTACCTATTTTCAAGGTGTATGTCATACATTTATGAAAATGAAGAATGGGGAAAACAACTAAAGAGTTTGGAAGAGAAGTTATGTGAGAAACTGGTAGATCCACACCGGGATTGGATCAAAGCGTTAAAAAACCTGATTGAGTCAAGTAAAGATGACACATACTCCTTGACTGATTTCTGGGGTTGTTTTGCAGTTTACAAAATAATTCATGAAGTGAGTATAACGAATTCCTTTTAATAAATATTTTATTGTTCCCTAGAATATGATGGATGCTATAACTGTTTTAAGTGATTTAAGAAACAAACATGCAAATGTTCTCACGAAACAATAATGCGATATCTTTTGCACTTTTTCACTCTACCCTGCCACAACTGCTTTAGGAAGGAAGAAAAGGAGGGAGATAGGAAGGGAGAGAGGAAAGGAGAATAATGGATAACTACTTTCTTATGGAAGAAAAACAAAATGGAAATTATTATTGTAAAAATACAACACATGAGATTGTATTTAATATTGAGGAGTGGAATGTTCCAACTCATTCTCTTCCATTCCACTCTACTGTATTCCATTCCAATTTCTCAGCATTTTCCCCCCTCAGTAGTATCAGTAGTGAGTATCCTTAAGCATATGAAATTTTCATTGGACTCTCAGAAAGAAATCATTTGTTTGTAAAGTTACATGAAATAAAAGAGAATTTTTCCCTTTCTTATTTTAAGACAGTAGCTTCAATTTATAAAACGTAACACTTACCTACATGGATGTACACTTGATTAAAATCCCTTGTCTGAAGTAGACTTTTATATGAATAGGAAAGCTAATGTTTCCTTCAGACTGTGCTTCATTTTTATGTGGAAGAGATTTTGTCATGACATTTTCTAAGTATCCATATTAAAGTAATTTAACAAGCCCTGAAGTTGGCAAGATTTTGGAAATGGTTTGCTCTTGCTTCCCAGGGCTAAGAGAAATTATCCACCTGGCTTTCTTCCTAAAGTGGGATTAGGACTCACAGTGTCCCAGAACTCACATATACTGAAGTGCTAATTAAATCCATATAGTTTATATACGATACGTAACTTGGCTTGGATTATTTGCTTATAAGTTTCTTTCTCAACAGCTGGATGATCATCATCTGTCTGATGAACAGACAATTTGTAAGAATGGGATAGTTCCTTACCCAATCTATGCAGCAGTGGATGCAACCAAATTAGATGATGCTGCAAATCGATTCCACTCAGGTAAACACTAAAATCTATCTATGTTTATCACAACTTTCATTTTGAAATCAACACATGCTGGATTCATTCTGTCTGTCTGTCTGTCTGTCTGTCTGTCTGTCTGTCTGTCTGTCTGTCTGTCTCTCTATCTATCTATCTATCTATCTATCTATCTATCTATCTATCTATCTATCTATCTATCTATCTATCTATCTATTTATCTATCTATCCATACACACACACACACACACAGACACACACACAGACAATGTATACATACATACATTAGATAGATAGATAGATAGATAGATAGATAGATAGATAGATAGATAGATAGATAGATAGATAGATAGATATTGTTTGGGGAAGTCACAAATATATATTATCTTTTTAATCTGCACTTTTGAGGCATATTTTTTCTGATAATATTATGTATAACAATGTCTTTAATACAGGTACAGATACTCATCAATTTATGGTTGCTAAATAAGTCATGCCCAATTTTATGATCTAGTTGCCATAGTTGTTAAGGGAATCGCTGCAGTTATTAAGGGAATCATGCTGTTAGTAAGCAAATCCAGCTTCCACTATTGCATTTTCTTGTCAGAAGCTGGCTGAGAAGTTAACAAAGAGTGGATCACATGAGATGCTGCAACTATTGTAAATAAATGCTGGTTGCCAAGCACCCAAATTTTGATCATGTAATCATAGGGATCTACTGAGAGTCATAAGCCTGAGGGGTAGTTTTAATTGGTTGCTAAATGAATTTTTGGAAAAGGAAGATAACCAGTAAGAAATGACTTCAAACTTTGAGGCACTCTTCATGCAATAGCAGGATATTAAAAGAAATACCCTGCTTTGCAACAGTAGTACTTACATGTTCAAACTGTAATTTTTCAATCTCTTTAAAGATATCTGGTTTGAATTTACACCACATGAGAGTGGATTCTTTAACCCTGGAGCATTTGTCGATGTGACTTATTTGGGAAGCAAGTTCAATAATGGCAAACTGAAGGAAAAGAAGAATGAAAAGAAAATGACTTATCTGAGAGGTATCATTGCTTTTGATAGACATATACTGATATAGAATATGCAGTCTGGCAGGGGGGTTTAATTACATAGAATCTTTACTTCAGTTGGAATATTGGACAGACTACTATACATAAATTGTACAAGGTTACTGATATGTTTGCAGCCATGTTATTATCTTTGGGAGAACTAGTAGTGGAAATTTTGAATAGTTCAGGGAACTGGCAAATAGGCTGGCCCCGCTCCTGCTGCCTCCCAGCTGATTTTCACACACCCACAAAGCCACATCATGACCACAAAGCCACACACACAGAACTGATAGTAAAAAAAAATGAATCCCATCACTGGAATGAATGTAATGGTTCATATAAGAGAAGGCATACTATTGTGCAGTTGTAGTGCAATAAGTCTGCAATTCAATATGCACATATCTGAGAATAAATTAGGGTGATAATGGACTCATAGAAATTTACTTTGCAGTACATATTTCTAGAATTGCACTAAAACTCCCAAATCTTATAAATTTAAAGGATGGGGAATGACAGCATTAAGGGATTCTTCACACATTCTTCACACTCTGAATCCAAAGTAGTGATGTGGTAGTACCGTACCTGCTGCCCTCACCTACGTTCAAAGGGAAATGTTCTCTTTCCTAATCTGTACTCTGTTGCATGGAACACTCATACCCTACTGATTCTGTTGGGTAATAATATATTTGTAGACAGCAGAATAGAAGATAAAGGGAAAAAATCACAAAATACAAAGATCTTCAAATAGAAGGAAAGTGACTGTGGAAAAAAGGAGTAAATGTGGTAATGGGTATTTGGGTACAATGCCACAACATCTGGAGCACCATTTAAAACATTTAAACACTCTCAGCATTGACAAAATGTCCATTAATCAATTGCAAAAGGCAGCTTTACTTGGAAAGTCCTGGGACAGTACATATTATTAAGTAACAAAAACTGTCTATCCCACAGTTAGAGAAGGATTTGAAAGGTGGATAAACATCCAAACAACCGTATGATGAACCATAATGAAATACATTATTGTTGCAGCATCAACAAAGGTATAACAGATGCAGGGATGTGCAGTCAAGACAGGCAGGGGAGGCAGAGCCTCACCACTGTCATCATAAAAAGAAAAAAAATTAAAAGGAAAAAGGCAAGAGCTGAGGTCAGGCTGAGCTAGTTGCTGCCAGAGCGCCATCTGCTTAGTGCTTAACTGTTTAAAAAAAAGCCTCTAAAATAGTGCCCTCTACAGGAGACGGCAAGAGAACGACGTACATTATCTAGTCTGACTTTTTATGATCACTCAAGCAGAGTTAAGCAAGGGTTAAAAGCCGAAAAATTCCTGACGTAGATGAGGCACGTCATTCTCCTGCCTCCTCCCGTAGAGGGTGCTTTTTTAGAGGCTTTTTTAAACAGTTAAGCAGAGTCATCCACGGTGACTCTGGCAGCAACTAGTCCAGCCTGACCTCAGCTCTTGCCTTTTTCCTTTTACATTTTTTTTCTTTTCATGATGTCAGGCAAGAGCAGAGTTGAAATCATCTCTGAAACAGTTGGAAAAGGCACGTGTGGGTTGGAGGGAGGAGGAGGAATTCAAACTTCATCCTCCTGGTGCAACTTTGTTTGTGTGTGGGGGGTTGAGTTTGAGAGAGGTGAGAGGGCGGGAGAGAGGGAGGAAGGAGGGGAAGGGAGAAGAAAAAGAAAAAGAAAGAAGAAAGCTTATTTAGCAAAGGAGAAAAACAAATGTTGTCACTTTAAATCGGAACTGAGCATGCCTGGCTGTGGAATTCTGGGAGTTGAAGTCCACAAGTCTAAAAAAATTCACTGCACGTCACTGAACAGATGTTATACATGTTTCCAGATTTATAACATTGAGGCATGTGGTGTCTAAATGTGACAAACCCCTTCCCTTTGCAATTTTTATACACACACATAGTTTTTATCTCTAATATCTTACATTTATAGCTATGATTTATTGCACGATCTAGAATACAGTACTGTGTAATTTAAAAATGATAGTTTAACTTTTTTAGGATAAGAAATCCAAAATACCTGTTTATTTGTTATGATTTTTATTTTCTATGAAGCACACACAGTGCTTTTTAAAGTGAGAAAATAAGATATTGTGATTTCAAAGAAAGACGCTATCTTTATGAGTGGTTCCAATACTGCTTTTAGGGAAAACAGTTGTCTTGAGGTGATGGGAAAGATCAAAATAACAAATAATGGAGGTGATACATACAAGTCTATATCTCACCTGAGGTTTCTCCAAATAATGACCAAATTGTTATTTTCAATATGATCAAGGGGCCAAATTATTAAATAAATATGCTTGCTCATTTTACTAAGTTTCTAGAAAACTATTCCTTTTCTTTCAGGATTATGGGGAAGTGCTGCTGCAGATTTCAAAAAAGACATGAAAGCTTCAATGGGTATTTTAATAGGTATTTTAATAGGTATGTTTCATATTGACCCAAAAAGTTATCCAAGATTTGACTGTGACCCAATTGAGCAAAGAAAGTGTCAGCATTCCAGAAAAGCTAGATAAAAAAAAGATATTTATCTTAAAAAAAATATTCCTTAAAAGATATGCGCACTGGTGGGACAAATTTTGCCACATGCAAAGTGAAGAAAATTACTTTCCAGTGAATAAATGAATTTCAAACTTATGTACTCTTATGACCTCTTATATGGAAATTTTAGCTGATGTAAAGTCAGATTGTTTTCCCAGATAAATATTGTTTAGAAAATGCTGAGATAGCTATAACAGCACAGCTGTTTATTTTTGTTTCATTTAATGTTAGAACATATACTTTAGCATTGAGCTATAAAATCGGATTGAATTTTGATTGCTAATTAGGATTTGTTAGATTAAAAGATTTTAGAACTGGCCATATAATAGATTGAAAAAAAATGTTAAAACTGCCCAGAAAATAAAGGTAGTTCAGAAAAGTATACTTACATACAATTAATTAAAAAATTAAAACTGTCAAATAAAACAGTCCTGGATGACTTGACAATTGATCAAAGAAGACATTTTCAAGTCTTTAATTTGGAGATAATAACTTTCAGGTGTTTATATGACCAGATGAACTTAAAAAGATGTTAAATAATTGAAAGGTTTATATATAGACAAAGTTTTTCTTTGAAATGTGACATGTTTTTAAAGAGGTTGTGAACATATTTATAAACTGAAACTGTTTGACTCTATTATATTTCTAGATATCCTTAAGAAGTTTATTTTTTATTATGAAGCATCAGGTAAGTTCCCCAACTTGTTAGAAGTACACAATATCAGATCTATTCAAAAGAAAACCACTCTCTTTTTATCAAGTCTAAACCCCTGTATTTGCACTGTGCAATATTGATAGTAGCTTTTTTGTCAAAAGAATAGAAATGTCAGCTTGTGAAAAAGCACAAGTCCAAAATTAGAATACTATGATATTACCAGAAAAGTTTGGTAAGGACAACAGAAAACAAAAAGATACAGGATTTTTTCAGTACATGTTCTCCAAATTCCACTTTTTATCACCACCTGGAGATGCTAGAAAAGAGATATTTTGTACATGCACAAAAATCTCATCCAGTTAATCAAACACTGGAGAAGATTCCAAAATGATGTCAATGTCATGTTAAGTTCAAATATTTTGCCTCATTACCTTACAGATAAAGGCATATTGTTAGGGTTTAAGCACCTTGTCAAGGAACCATACAGCTGCTAGGCACAGGATGGCTATACAAGTAGTCTTTAATTCATTAATGACACTTCAAATTGTTCTTTCCACAAGAAGCAAAGCTTCTCTTTTTGCTTCAAGTGATAGCCTAATATGACCTGGCAATTATAGTGCTATGATAATACTTAAAAACAAACAAGGGGCAACTTGTTAAGAAAAGAATGTTCTGTGAGTGACTGAACTGTAGCTTAAAATCTGGGTGGAATTGGGCAAGATTTTTTTTTATGCTGTATCATAAGAAATGGGCACTCACTTTGTAGATATAAAAATTATTTAACAATGTCATTCTATTTTTGAAGAATACAGATGCTCCTGTGTCTACTGTAAAGTTGCTTTAGAGACAATAAAGTTCTTCCTAGATGTTATGGAAAGCCAAACATGTATGATGGAAAATAAAACACATGCAGATGTTAAGAAGCATATCACAAACATTACAGAAATCCTAGAAAGTAAGTTTCCTAAAAAGCAAGTTGACATTAAAGAATGGTATGTTTTAGCTTTTTTCTGTTTTTGTGAAATTCATCATGATTTCACTAGTGGCTTCTTCTTCTGATTCATAGCCTGAAGACAAATTCCACTAGCAAGAATACAGTAGTGAATTATCTTGTAGAATTAGACATGGGTATCTAATTGTATCTAAGAGAAGGAGTTTTCTTGTCCATTTCATTTAGCTTTAGATTGAGCTTTGGGTCAGAATACCTATTAGATTTTCAAAATCCAGCTGTTTTTACTAAATAAAACCCAAAGTAATTGGCAATTAAAGTATACATGTACATGTCCACAATCCTATCTATTCTGTTTCTCTCTTTTGAAATAGGCAACATTATGCAATGTGCAATGTGCAGTGTGTTGTTTTTCTATATAGAAAAACAGAAGAAAAATAGTAATCCAAAAAATTAAATCCACGTGATAAGAAGAAAATAAAATATGGTTCAGACTAACAGACTAACACCAATACCATTCACTATATATGTTTGAACCCTTGCAAAGTATTGGGGTGGGGGAGATCCCCAAAAGGCAAGATGTTGGTCCATTTCATAAACTTATAAAAACCAGTGAGATTTTGATCATGGATGGAATCATGACTTTTTGGACTTTCCTCACAGAAACCTTTAAGCCTTGCATATTTGGTTGTTATCTTTATTGGATTTATAAGTCTCACTATCCTCCAGCTAATAATCTGCTAGCATTGTTCCTTCCTATTTTAGTTCTAGTCTGTTTTATAAATTAAGATTTCACTAAATTCAGTTTGGAAGAATGTTTGGAAATATAATCTAGTGTGCAATTTAAGAAATATGAATAGCAGATATTCCAAAGATTTGAACTGATGGCATATTAAGTTTAATGTTTTAATGAATTCTTCCCATCTCCAATTATATTAAAAAGACAAAGGGCCCAGTGATACCTACAACTTTTGTTGTACCCTGAAGGAAATTGATTATTCTTTAGACCTAACTGAAAATGGAAAACACATTTTGAAACTGGTGGAGACCTTACAGTTAGAATTTACAGGTAAGTTTGATTCACAATGTATATATTTTTAAACTCTCCTATAGACCAGTTCCTTCCATTTTATTTGATGGTGCTTAAGTTCTTCTTACTGTTGTTGTTATTATTGTAATAATATTTTCTCCCCTTTATAAATAACTCAAAATGATGGAAATACCTAATACTGCTTTTTAAACAAAGCTGCAAAATTAGGCTGAGAGAGAGACTGGCTCAGTTAACTAGCCAGTTTTTTTGGGTGGTTCACAATACATATATACTATACATACTTAGAATATTTTCTTTGTACAAGAAATATGGTAAATTGTTTTCTTGCAAAATCATTTTACTGCATATCACTGACATTTTTAAAAATTATATGTGTATTTGCACAGCTGAAAAAAAAGTACTCATCGATCACAAAGAAATTACAACAAGTAAGTATCATATGCACATTAATGTCATCCTCATTGTTATTTTATTAGAAATAAATTTAGAAATATGAAAATGAAGTTCTAAGATATATATTGTTTGCTTTTTTGCCACAGTGATTTGGATATTTGTTATTTGAGTATGTGTCCTTAAATTTTTCATTCTTTGTTTTAAATTATGAGAAAAAAGTAACTTGGAACTCTCTAAATCCATATCTACTGTAGATAACAGCTGTAAGCTATTCACCTTAAGTCCGGAAAAGACTTTCATAAAGATTTCTGCCTGAACAGCTTATGTGTGAAAACTACATCTTCTTGGAAAATCTGGAAAAAGAGAGTTAAAATTATTAGGATGGATCAGGGAAGATCTAATTCTATTCTCTATTTAGTTTAATTAACCAAAGTGAATTCATTTGAATTTTCCTTTAGATGTACAAGGTTTTTTTTCCTCTCCAATCAATCTAAAATCATATTAAATAATCTATCTGAATGACATGATTCAATCTTTAAATTAAACTCTTGCACAGTCCCATGGTTGTTTGGTGATATATAGAACTTTAATAGATAAATAGATAAATTCCAAGAGATATACATGCACAACCACTGCTCTATAAACTTACTACTTTCTAGGCACATTTATTACCTGCCCCTCCTTGCAGATCACTGTTCCTCTAGTATTTCCATAATTGAACTACTAGAATACATAAACAAAATTTAAAATTGAAAGCATCATTTCTTTTCTTTGTTTAAAGAAAATAAAAATAAAAACAGAACATCGCCATCTCAGACATCCCAATTATTCTTTTAAAATATTATTCACAGCTCTGCCATTCTGATGACCTTACCACATTCAGCTGCTAAAATAAATTCATAAAATGTAACTTCAACCTCTAATCTACAGTTTTATTCTGCTGTGAAAATAAATTATTGAAACAGGTTTTTTCTTTCCATTTGCAAAACATTTATAGCCTTAAAAAGACTATTGATATTTTTTATTAAATTGCATTTTGCAGAACAGCTAGACAAGGAAATACACTGCATATTTGGTGTGCAATTAAAATGTAGTTAAAATATACATAAAATCAAATCAGATTGTATGGTTATCATCATTTCCTTTGGGGGCACCACTGAACTCAAGAATAATAAACTACTTTTTCTGCAATCTTCACTTCAGAAAAAGTTACATGAACCTCAGTGTTAAGTTATTACCAGTATTTCAGAACTAACCATTTTATAATGTTAAAAAACTGTTCTTTAAAACAACACTCATTGCTCTGTTTCCAAACTTCTGCTATTAGTCATAAGTGAATTGGAAATGAATACAGAGAAGATTACTATGCAAGAGTCAAATTGGGAGTTCCTAGTACATGGTGAGTTCACCATTAATATTCTAGGATGATAAATAGCTTCAGCTTTAACCATCAAGTTTACCAATTTATGGGATGAACAAGTTATGGGATGTGATAGCTTTTTCTAAACTAAGACTGTGATTTAATGTGAATTATGTGTCAAAGGCCAGACACAAAAAAATAGTGAATTAGACCAGGACAACTAAATTATTTTCCTTTTATAAGTAATACATGTTCAATACTATTATTTTCAATACATAACTTTAATACTTTCACCTTTCTTTTACATGCAAAGTATTTACCAAATTTTGATTTTACATTTTTTACCATGGTTTCAGGCTTGTTATTTGTGAAGCCACAATAGAAAGACTGCTTTTCACAAGTTCCCTAGAAAATTATGATCATGTATATAGGATATCAGTACTAAATGAAAAAAAAAACATTTTCATATTATTAATATTGTAATATTGTTATTATTTTGCAGATATATGGGACATCGTTACATTTATGTACAAATCTCTTGCTTGCATCCTTACATGGAAATGGGGAACAATTTCTAACTATACTTACAAATGCAGTAAGGATAACTTAAGTATATATGAATGCATATGAATGTACATTTATTTCTCTTCAGTTGTGATAGTCTTTTATGATCAGAATAAAATGGACAAATATATCTTTAAGTTAAATCCTATTAATTACACCGATATAGATTTCTTGGCAGGGTTACAGAAATGGTTGCCTTACCTATGAAACCTAATAATTTCTATATGGTTCTCATCCAAATACTAAACATGCCTAAGCCTGATAAGTTTGCAAAATCAAGCAAGAATACTTAGATCCTTTAAATTGCTACCACATTTGGGAGGTGAATGTATATGTTTACCTTTCTCAGCAAGCCAAGCAAAATTAAATGTTATCTATCATATTTATTTATTTATTTATTTATTTATTTATTTATTTATTTATTATTTATTTATTTATTTATTTATTTATTTATTTATTTATTTATTTATTTATTATTTATTTATTTATTTATTTATTTATTTATTTATTTATTTATTTATTTATTTATTTATTATTTATTATTTATTTATTTATTTATTTATTTATTTATTTATTTATTTATTTATTTATTTGATTTTATCCCATCTTTATTGCTTTATTAGTAATTCAAGGTGGTAAACATATTCCTCCTCCCCACCACTAAACAAATATGTGAAGTTACTTGTGCTGAGAGAAAGTGACAAGAGTCACTCAGCTAGTTTTTATGTCTAAAACAGGACAGAATTCACAATTTCCTTGTTTCTAGGCTAGCATCTTAACAACTACATCAAACTACTGGCAACATAATACACGAAGAACATGTTTAAAATGCTGATTAATAGTTCCCTGACACTTAAAGTATAGGCCAGATAAAAGAAGTAATTTTAACAAAATGGCTACTGGATAACTGTGTTCTACTGCCAAGAGCAAAGATGTACTTAAAAAGTCAGTTTCTAACAGTAGCAATGAGGCAAATCTGTGCTTTATGTGCTTTCTAACATTGAGTTAGATTAGATAGTTATCCTGAATTATCTAAAGGAGCTCATTAGGTGACCTTAAAAATAAGAAAAATTTCATTGTAGACATTTGATGCCTTAGGATATGGTACAATATATTTTGAAGTGATTGTAAAGACAATACTAGAATAATATTATGATAACTTCTCTATCATTTTGAATCACTTTGTTTTCTATCCCAGAGAGGAAAGGATAATGCTTATCAGAGCTAAGAATTTAGATAGATGGGAGCATAAGACATTTTCACAGTTCCAGATTAGGTTTGTATTGTGTAAATGAATCATTCAAAGTGATTTATACAGCTAAGTAATGAAGAAAATATTTTGTTTTCTCCCCTTAGTTGACCTGAAAGACAAAGACCTGACTGATAAAACAAATATTCAGTTGGTAGATGCTGCCTTTGTCATAAATTCTGCTTACCCGCTTATCTTGCGTCCAGAAAGAAAAGTGAAACTCATTCTGTCTTTTGATTTTAGTGAAGGAGATCCTTTTGAAGTATGTTTTTCATATTGGTATTTTTTAATAATAAATATATGTACTTTGAGATACTTATATTGTTCAAGCTGAAATTTATTGATACATTTTAGGAGTTAGTCATAATAATTGTCACATGGCATGCAATTCAGTTTCACAAATTATTTCTTGTAACAGTCCAGTACTTCTTGATAGAAAAAGATATAGCCAATCTTCTTTGAAGGGTCATCCCAAGTTGTGATCAGTACTTTCTTTATATGAATCATGCCTGTGTTATTGATAGATAAGACATAACCTGTCTCTCTTGCTAATTAAAAGCAGGGCACATAATTGTTTTCAAGAGTTATTTCAAATCAGCAGCAGATCACTTGACTAATGAATGAAATGAATCACCCAGTCCAAGTACTTCATATCATAGAAAGGACACCAGTTAAGGCTTCCTCTTTACACAAATTTATCTAATGTATGAATACCATCCCTATTGGTAGAATTGACCTCTTTGCCATATCCAGATTTATACTTTTCAAAATGTCATGATGCAACTGAGAACTGAAAAGTACATTCAACAGGTCTGTGTTAAGTAATAGGAAACATAGAAATACAACAAATCATCTTAAAAAAATTACAAAAATAGATTAAAGGCCATTCTAAAATAGACATGAAAAGCTGACTGTATTTAGTCTTTTATAGCAAAAACAAAAACAAAAGGTTCCCATGAGTCCTGAATATCTGAACAATATATTTTGACATAAACTTTTGAGTATTATAGCATGAGGATCATAGTACATAGAATATAGTATGAGGCTCAAGTACATAGAATATAGTGCTAAGAAAATATATACATATATACTGCTGTTATTGGAATAAAAGAAACTGGAATAGGTCTTACTTATAGGATCCTATAATTGTATAGTATATTGTTGCACTGATAAGTTGCTGATAGCAATAAAATTACGTGAGAAATTTGTACACATTTATTTTAGCTCAACTGTTTAACAATTAAATGTTAATTTAATTAAAAGAGTCATGATGGTGCAGTTGTTAAAATGCAGCATTACAGGCTAATTCTGCTGACTGCCAACTGCCAGCAGTTTTGCAGTTCAGAACTCACCAGGCTCAAGATTGACTCAGTCTTCCATCCTTCCAAGATTTGTAAAATGGGGACCCAGATTACTGGGGGCAATTTGCTGACTCTGTAAACTGCTTAGAGAGGGCTGTAAAGCACTGTGAAGTAGTATATAAGTCTAAGTACTATTGCTATTGCTAAATTAGTCTTATTCCCAAGTTTGTCGTAAGTGAGAAAGGGTCTAAAAAAGTGACATGCTGCTGTTTGAGTTGTGAGGTTTTTGATATCAGATATTTGGGGAAGAGCATAGAGAATGGTCAGTCTACCTATTGTGTGTATTTACTTGGACTGCAATGGAAGATTTTATTATGATTGAAGTATTGCAAATAAATACATGGTGCTGCTTGTGAAGACAATTTATAATATGCAGCTGGTGTGGAAACTGGTAGAAGTTAGCTAGTAAAACCCACTGTTGTACAATTACATTTCTATATAATCAATTTCAATAGACTTTTGGCTTTAATTCAAAATGCTAGCCATTATCATAAAGCCTTATTTGGTGGAATACATCACAAACACCTCACAATGCATGACTCTTTTGCTTATTCTGTATATTGACTCTTCCCCAAGGTGTAGGAGACATAGACAAGCTGTTAGGCCTTCTCAATAATAGTGTCTTGTCTTGTTTTGTTTTTGTAGTGTACAATCCAGAATTCTAAATTAGGGCTGGTATACAAAAACTGTGAAACAAACCAATATGTGTTCTTACAGACTAGCCAGAGATCAACATTTTTATGAGGATGCAGTACTTCATAATAGTTTGTTTTACATAATATATTAAACTGCAATGTGATTATTGAGTGTGTCATAGTTAATATATGATTTAAAATATGACATTATTTCAGCTCAATCCAGTTCAAATGTCAATTTTCTCTTTTGATCTACTTTACTTCGACTTGATTGATTGATATCTTACTTTTACTGATTCATAGCATAATTAATTATTTGCTATGTAGATACAATCCCTCTCAGTGTAGACACCTCATCTGTGGTATAGAGTTTGCAGTTTGAATTTATTTTATTAAGTATCACTTTTCCATCTTCTCTTCCCACAGACTATCAAGGAAGCAAGTCAATACTGTAAGGAAAACAAGCTTCCCTTTCCTGAAATTGATGCCCGTAATTTAGACAAGGATAAAGACAACCCTGAAGACTGTTACATCTTCAGAAGCAATGGTTGTCCAACTGTCATGCACTTTCCACTTTTCAACAAAGTGAACTGTGAAGGTATATCACGTGTTCTTAATAAATAGTTCAAAGTGAATAGGAGTCAGTCTTTCATAGACAAAACAAGGAGTACACTTTGTAAATATTCATTTCCTATATCCTGGGATAAGTTTGACATGACAGATAGTTGATGCCTTCTGAGCAGGAAGATTTAAATTAATACCTTTTCATTGAGTTTTGTTTGCAACATTGAACTTAGAAAAGCTTTCCTCTAATTTCTGTGCCTTATAACATGATTGGTTGTGGATAATTTCCCATTCAGATAAATTCCCCAAACTGGACTGACAAATTGGATTGGATTGCATTATGGATATAATTTTAATTCAGTCATTAAAATGTTGCTATTTTATATAATCAATATTATGTTTTTTTGGTATGAAAATCTTTCCAAAGATTGCTTTCTAATGCTGAGAAAATACTTTTTTCTAAGTATTTAAAGAAGCCCTAATTGTTTAAAAGGATTTTTTAAATCTCCTTTTATATTTTATTGAATTTATGTTGAAGGGTACCAAACAAAATACAGGTATAGATTTACTTCTAAGTTGAAAGCATGTTATTATAGGAAATGTTTGTTTGCTTACTGAATTTGGTCCTTTTTGTTTTCCAAGGTCACGTATCGGACTGGCGTAATAGGTATAAAACCATCAGCACATCTTACCCAGAGCAAGACATCCAAAATCTTCTTGAAGCAGCAAAAATAAATGTGCGAAATAATGCTGAAAAAATCCTGCAAACATTGAAATCTGTAGCAAATCCTTAACAACTCTACATTGTGGATGTGAATGTTGAGATTCTCTTTATCTTAAAGGCAAAAAACTTGAGGAATCCTAGAATTAAAGGATAGTTTTATTGAAATCTTATAATTTGTAGTTTAATAATTAGTATATTTTACTTTGTTTGTTTTTATTTTGCAAATACTTTTCTAGGTAAAAATGCTGAATATGGATCACTAAAATTATGTTTCTTGTTATAATATATAGTTTGCATTTATACACTCATTTTTATCATAGGTAGCTGGAGGGTGCCGTAGATGTAATAGGTTGGCAAAAAATAACTATTCTCAGAATTATCAAATTATTATTAATTCTCACTTGATTATTGTTTTTACAAAGGCTGTGAGTGTTCATCACTAGAAGAATGCTTGTTTTTTGCCATCTCCCATCTAAAGTATTCTAGAGCATGGGGGGGGGGGGATCAGTATATAATGTCTGCTTCCAAAGTTACAAAATAAAGTTCACCAGAATGCAACAAAATAAAATGTATATCATTGTATTATTTCCATCCGAATGACAAGATAGGTGCATACATTGATAAATGAAACTATATATTGTGAAATGCTTTAAAAATTATTTGAATTGTTATTTTTATACATTAATACTCTTTAGCAATTTTATAATTTAACATAATTTCCAATATCAGTAGTACATGCAACTTATAACAAATTATTTTGTGTTATCTATTTTATGAAATTGATGAAACAGAAAATGCAGCAGTAATTGAATTGAATTATCAAATAATCAATAATGGATTTTCAATTATATGGAATTACTTTATACAAAAAAAAAATCCTGATTTAGCTAGGCTAAATGCATTGTAATCTTAGTTTTTTTTATCAGTGGTTATTTTAGGTAAAGCAATAATATGCCAGATCAGAAGATCTTGCACTTTTTACAGTTGCATATACATTTGTGTCAGTAATTTTAAATTTTAATTACTTTTTCCACAACATGTACATAAAACTGTTCATATTAGGATGGTTTTAAATTGTCATCTACTATTATTCTATGCTAGTTAATGATCAAAATAAAACTCACAAGTGACTAACACATTTTGCTCATTTCTTTTTGCAAAAAATATTCTTCTACAGGATCCAAAGAATATAAAATTTACTAGAAACATATATCTCCTATCTTATAAATAAACATATCTTTGTACTATTAAAACAGGAAAACTCCCCTTTGGTTAAACCTAAGTGGAATTTACTGTAGGAAAGCTATTTTGGAGATGTAGATTAAAGGTTGTATACTGTTGCTTTTTATACTTCATTCTTAAATGTATTTATTGGTCTAACTACTCCTACTACTTAGAGACATGATGGGAAACCTATGCCACAGTTTTCCAAAGTGGCACAGGAAACCATGTCGCCCGGCATGTGCGGCCTTGCCTATTTGTCTTCTGTGTTTCTGGCATGCAACGATCAGCTGTCCTTCACGTGGGCGGCAGTTCCAAAAATCAATGTGTGTTTGTGCGCCATCCAGCTGATTGTTACGTGTGCATGTGTGTCAGACCACAGAAGTTTGGCTTTTCTGGAGCACGATTCCTTTGTGTGCACAACAGTGTTGAAAACTGGCCTGTGCATACATGCGAGCCAGCTGATTTTCCGTTGCACAATGCACATGCACTCTAGAATCTGAAAGTTTGGCTTTTCTGGTGCCCCAAAGAGTGTGCACATGTGTGTTTGATGTTTCTGTGTGAACTTTTTGGCACTTAATGCTGAAAAGGTTGACCATCACTGACTTAGAGGTTCCCTGAAGTATAACAATAATTTATTTTTATGCAGATTGGACAACAGAAAAGAATATCCTTTGGAAAAATGCACTTGCAATCTCTCCCTCTTTTTCTCTCTCTACCTCTCCATATCTCCCCATCAATCTATCCATTTTCCTGTATCTATAGAAGCTTGTTTGTGTATCCAATTATTATTATTTAGATAAACATACTAAATGATAGACACATATTTCAACAATGATAATGGTAATACCATTGAACAATTTTTACAAAATAGTAATAAACATTGAAATAAACAAATATTTGCATATTAATTTATAGCACAATTATAGTGTTTAGTATTTCAAAAAGCAGAGGGAGGACAAAATAATAAAATGCATTTTAGATATAGACATAGAGATCTATTATTTATGTGTGAATATAAGCAGAGATAAGCATCAAATAACAATATGTCCTTATGGGATCCCCTTCCAAAACTTATATTCTTCTGAAACCAATGTCAAAAAAGAGATTCATTAAAAACAGGAGAAGTATATTTATATGTATCTCAGCTTTCAAAGATAAGATGTTTGCGGTATCTTTCCAGTTAGCTAATAATTGGCATTATGATGTGTGATATACAGTAAAAGTCTTTCCAACCCATTTCTCAAGGCATCCTTTACTTCACTATTTCTAAGACTGTATATAAGAGGTTTAATCATGGGACTCAAAGTAGTATAGAAGAGAGAAGAATTTCTTTACACATGTAATTTCTTGGAAGAAGACAAGCATCAGTGTTCCGTAATACAAGCCAATTACTATGAAATGAGAAGAACAGGTGGAGAAAGCTTTTCACCTTCCAATAACAAATGTCATTCTCAGGTTAGTGACAAGAATGGAAATGTAAGAGGTCACAATGAGAACAAATGGAGGCAGAGTAAGTATATAGGTAAATATAAATGAAAATAGTTCTGTGAGGTAGGTGTCACTGCAGGAGATTTCTCTTATGTCATAAAAAACATAACAAAAAAAGATAACAATATCATATTCCAGGTTAAGATTATGCTCACCATCAAACCATTTGACCAAGACACAGATGCTAAGCAGAAACTTATCTGTAGTTCATGAGAGTGATGTAATGGAGTGGCTTGCATATGGCTAGGTATCTGTCATAAGACATCATTGCTAGCAGATAACATTTTGCAGCTCCTAGACAGGCATATATAAAAATTGTATGAAACAGGATTTAAAGTATACAATTATCTCCTTTTAACATTTTAGATATAACTGTTGAGCTGCAGCAGGCTTCCATAAAAGCCAGTTTTGCTAGGAAAATGTACTTGGGAGTCTGAAGTCACAACCAGTATGATAATTATATTTCAGTACACTATTACTATTATTATTTAGTAATATATCTGACAATATTCTAGAAGAAGAAAAAATAGCAAGCAAATTCAAAAGGATCTACTTTCCCTTTAAGGATGATAAATCATGCTGAAAAAATAGTGAAACACCTGGACCACTACTCCCATTTTCTTTTCCTAATTTAGGAATACTCTTTCTATTTTTAAATTCAAAAAATATTTTATTGGTTCTAAACGAGTTGAAAATATAAATGTTACACAGATAGTATAGATTTACAACTGTTTGTTTAGTGACTATTCAAAGTTGAAAAACTGACTTACAACTGTTCTTCACACTTAAGTCAAGCTCAGTGCCACTGGGATCTTGAGATCAAAATTTGGGTGCTTGGTAAGAGCCATGTATTTATGATTATTGCAGCAGTTCAACATCATATGTTCACAATGTGTGATCTTTGCAAGCAAAGTCAATGACAGAAGTTAAATTTGATTAATGACTGTGTGATTCACCTGACAACTACAGTGACTCACTTAACAGCCACCTTGCTTAGAAACATAAATTCTAAACCTAGTTATGATTGTAAATCATTTTATGTAAAAACATTTTCATAGTAAGTATTTCTTGATCTGCAAAAAGTTTAAAGTCTGGATTTGTGAGGGATATGTTGCTCAGGTTGGGTGGGGTAGTTTGGCATCATAGATGTAATGAAGACAATCATGGGGAAGCATCTTCATGTCAGTAGAAGACAATAGGATGATTTGGGGTGGCACAATCTTCGAAGAATATGTGGTCAAAGGTAAAATGTTCTGCTTTGTATTGTGCTAATTTTGGTGGTATTAGCAGAATTTCACCTATTCTGTAGTGGGTACAGTAGGCAAGAACAGGCCAGCATTTATTGACTCAAAACTGGAACTGTGAAACAACAGGCAAATCCCTGTAATTTATACTCAGGGCCCACGGGGCTTTAACCAATCACAATATTTGAAAAAGCCCACCCAAATATGAATCTTTTAAGTTTCCTTCCAAAACAGTTGCAGTTCGAGTCATCTAAAAGTTAGTTTCACTTTAGCCAGGCTTAAAACAACTATCTATCTATCTATCTATCTATCTATCTATCTATCTATCTATCTATCTATTACCCCTCAATAAAAAATACCACTCCCCCCAAGGATAGTTCTTACCCTCAGTCTTACACCCCCCCCCCAGGATAGTTCTTACTCATCTCATAGACTTTGAGATAGGCTGGGGGTCCATGGATCCTGGCAGGCCACCGTAATGTTACTGGAGAGTCCTATTTAAGTGGAGTATTGTTCATCTCCAATTAGACAGAGTCATGATAGCCGTTTTGGTCACCCATGAGTGAAGGTGGCTCTACTGCCCTTGGTACATCCAGAGGCGGCCATAAGTGATGTAGGCAAACCTGGAGGAAAACAGTTCTCTAGTGGGCCTGATAAAGCCTTGGGATCCTCATCTGGAACTGGCCCAGCCTACCGACACCATAACTGATCAATGTGGCCTCTGATTGTACAATTATTCCCCAGAGAAACCTCATATGATATGGGCCTGTTACCTTAGTTACCCTACCAGCCACCCAAGATTCCCCACAATGATAGTTCCTGGCCCAGACCAATTCACCCAGTTGCAAGTTCTGGGGAGGGGGTTGGCTGAGCCATCTCTGCTGCTACTTTGTCTGGGTCAGGTTCATCAAGCTTCATTGTAAACCAGCAGCCCTACCTCAGTTCTGCTGGGCTGTGACCTGTTGCTGTACTGGGAGTTGTGGGCTGGCCCAGGATGAAGTTCACCAGGCAGTGATTCCAGTCCCCATTTGTCATTTGTTTGAGCACCTTCTTCATGATCCTGACCACTCATTTGACCTGACCATTGGCCAAACGGCCATGGGGTGGAATGGAACAGATGTTACATGCTGAATCATGTTGGAGTTGAGGAATGACTGAAGCTCTTCTGCCATGAGTTGTGCCTCATTGTTGGACACAATTATATCTGGCATACCATGTATGGCAAACAGCTGGCACAACTCTCAGATGACCCTGGTTGTTGTCATTCATGAAACCCTGGTGCCACTTCCAAAAATTTGGAATAACTGACCACTACTTTCAGGAACACCTGCCCCTGTCAATGTGCATGCAAGACCATGGTGTGTCTGTGTGGTCTCCAAGCAGTGCACTGGTGCTTGTGGAATCTTCGGCCAGGTTTCTTGGCAGACCTGGCAACTCTTTACTTGATTCCCAGTGTCTTTGTCCAGGCCTCGCCACCACAATTAGTTCCTGGCTTGAGCTTTCATCCAAACAATTCCTGGGTGCTCCTCATGTACGGAATCCAGCATCTTGGGATAAAGACAGGATGGAATGATGAACCTGCTGCCCCACAGCATGCATCTCTTGTGGACCAACAGTTCATTTTTTTTGAGAAGTGTAGTATTGGAACTCAGGACCTGGCAATCCCCTGAACACCCAGTTGAGAATGCAGCTAAGTGTTCTGTCTGTGGTGGTTTCAGCTGCAATGTCTCCTGCATGTAGGGGTGCTTCAGGCAGGTCCTGGAGCGCCAGAATATGATAATCTAGAGCCGGATCCAGCTCAGTCTAAGGTAGAGGCAGTTGGCTGAGAGCATCATCATTGTCCATTTCCTTGCCCAGCTTGTGGACTAGCTGATATAAGTATGCAGCCATAAAAATGGACAATTGTTCACAGCGACAGGATCTGCGGTGTCTGTTTGTCAGCTGTGAAAAAACCAAGCAGAGGTTTATGGTCTGTAAAGATGGTGAAGATTCATCCATTCTTTGGAGAACTGCATAGAAGTAGAAATTAGAACAGTTTTTGTCACATCCGGTGTTGCCCATACTCCTTCCACCATTGATGTCAATTTCAAAAACCACTATTAGTCACCCAAAAAGATTCCAATATGTAAATATAAATTTGTGCACTGAACTGAAGTTCAAAGATATGGCTCCAGAAAAAGCAATTTCATGATGTCCTATTATTTCATTTATTCAATTCTTTGGGAGGAGGTGTTACTGCTGTTTGCTACCTTAACCACCCAACATATCTTACAGTGACTTAAAAAGTCAGTTCTTTTTATTTTTTATGTGTCCTCAGGTTACTCAGAAGTGGTTTTTTTTCTTTGTATCCACAGTATCCCTCCTACAAATTTCTATGTCATCTGGAACCCTCTAAAAGCTTCCTCCTCCAAATAAAAGAATGACAAAGACCTTAGCCTCACAGCCTCATTGTTTGGTCAACATGTCAACATGTCTTTTCAAAAAATCCAGAAATAGAGAAAGAGAAAGAAAAAAAGGAAGGAAGGAAGGAAGGAAGGAAAGAAGAAAGAAAGAAAGAAAGAAAGAAAGAAAGAAAGAAAGAAAGAAAGAAAGAAAGAGAAAGAAGCAAAAAGATTTCCTAATTTTAGTCTGGGAGGTACATAATTTACGCATTGCTGAAAAATTATTTTTCTCCTGAATAATCTCTTTAATTATGATACTTTCCTTCCAATTTCAAACACTCTTTTCATAAGTAAAGATCAGAAGTCTGATAAAAAACTTAGTAGATAGAACAGCACAGTCCCTTTTCTATTTCAAACATAGAAGTCATAAACTGTATGAACTCCTGTTGCAGAATTTTTTTGAAACTGCTCAAATTTGACCAGAACAAAAGTACTTTTCTCAAAATATTTTAATTCAATATTCAATTTAATTTCCTTAGAAAATGATGCCTAGAAATGTTCTTTTGAAGCTTTTTTGTTAATTTAATATTCACTGTATTATTAAAAATAATACTAATAGTACTGTACTAATAGAAAACAATTCTGTATAATTTTAATTCTCCATAAAAAGTTTGGTTATATTGTGCCCAAAAGTAGAAAAATATCCCTTGACATTTGTTATAATTAATCTGGTAATCTTTGAAGGTTAATTTAGAGGCATTTATTTAAAACATTTATCTTTCCTGTCCTTTCCTCCTTCCTTCCTCCCCCCTTCCCTTCCTCCTGTTGTCACAATTGCTCTACTTTCTTCTTATTGCCCAAGGCTTTACCTGTCCATGGCTGCTTTTGGACTTTTTCCTGACTGAGATTTGGGAAGCTCCTTGTCCCTTCTTGGTTTCTATCTTCATTGCTCAAATCATCTAAAAATTCCTTGGGTTGCCAAATCTTCCTTACTTTGTTCCTATATTCCAACCATATGTTTTCCAAGTCATTTCTTCCTGGCCCGTATGTTTTCAAGTTATTTGTAGTATAACTGGTCAATCAGCAGAGAACTGCCACTTTAAATGCTCCTCTCAGAGAAATAAGCAAGAAGCTTCTTTCACAGTCATTGAAAATATATTTAATGCATTCTTGAAGTAAGAGATTGTGAAGAGAATTTTACTTCCAGGTAAATATGCAGAGTTATTATATGTGTAATATAGTGAGCCTAAAGCAACCTTTATTTATTTGATGGAGTTAATTTCCAGGTTTCCAGTAAAAGATGAAGTTGAGTTAGCTAAGAAAATAATTAAAACCACAATGAAATTCAAATGTATTCCAAACCAAATTTGTAATTATAAACCAAACCATAAAATAAAATAAAATATTTTTTTTATCTCTTCAGCCAGGACAGCTAAAAGGCAACTTAAAGTATTTCAAATTTTATTTACCCACAAACATGCAAGGACCATAATAGAAGTGAGGTTTTTTTCAGAAATAAAATCTCAAGGTTTTAGTACCTGACTATAATGACTGGATACAACTGACATGTGACAAAATGAGAATTCAGCTCTTAATTGTTTTACTGATTTTTTTTGTTTTTATTTTATTTTATTTTTAATTAATTTATTATGATTTATTTCATTATGATTTATTATATTTTTATTTATTATTTTTATAAGATGATAGAAATGTGTTTATTCCAATCATATTTAAACTCAGTTCCTGATGATTGATCCACTACCTCTGCTGGAAGTTGTTTCCAAACTTCCACTATTCTTTTTGTGAAGTAAAACTTTGTAACATTATTTTTGAACTTCCATCTTGTCAATTAGAGGTTTTTCATCCATGTTCTAGATTTCTGCTTAATGTTGAAAATACTGTCTTCTAGAAATTTTTTCCCACCCTTAATATATTTAAAGAATTCAATCATGCCTCCATTCACTATTGTAAACTATATCTATCAGTTCCTCCAATCAACCCAAATATCCTTCATACTTTGAACCATCTCTGAATTCTCACACTCTTATCAATATTTTTTAAGGGATGTCTCCAGAACTGGGCACATTATTCAACATAGGGGTCTTAGGTAAAGATAAATGTTCCCCTTGCACACATGTCCTACTCATTCCCGACTCTAGGGGGCAGTGCTCATCTCCATTTCAAAGCCAAAGAGCCAGCACTGTCCGAAGACATCTCTGTGGTCATGTGTGCCTTTGACTAAATGTCAAAGGCACACAGAATGCTGTTATCTTCCCGCCAAAGGTGGTTTCTATTTTTCTACTTGCATGTTTTACATGCTTTCAAACTGCTAAATTGGCAGAAGCTGGGACAAGTAATGGGAGCTAACTCTGTTATGTGGTACTAGGGATTCATACCACTGAACTGCTGACCTTTCAAACAACAAGCTCAACATCTTAGCCACTGAGCCACTGTGTCCCTACATATAAATATGTATATAATATAAATATAAGTATATACATGTACACACACACACACACACACACACATGGATTAGGAATTCCTTTTTCAAACTGATTATCCCTCAATGGATGTGTCCCCAGAAATTTGTTTTCCTTCACAGCTGCCTTTCCACACTGTTTACTCATTTTGCAGTCATCTGCTATGAATACACTTCAATTCTTCTTTTGTTCTGTCTAACTCTGTACACCAGATAGTGTACACTGCAAGAGAGTTTTTTTCCCCTAAGTGCATGATATTACATTTAGAAAGATTGAAGTGCAGTTTTCACATTTGTGACCCATTTTCCAGCAATGCCACATCATTTTCCATGTTACAAATTGCCCCAGGAGCATCAATTATGTTACACACCTTTGTATCATCAGTAAAAACACAAACTTTACCTAGCAATCCTTCTGTTGTATCACTTACAAACACAGAAAACAGGAAAAACTCTAGTCTTGTGTTACATCATTTGTGACTGGTCTCTGTTCAAGTTAACAAGTACACACTGGGATCCGCTGGACCACAATTCTCAGAAAGATAAAGGTAATAGGAAGCTATATGGGACTACCTCTGAAATGCATTTGGAAACTTCAAGTTGTGTACAGTATGGCAGCATGAGCAGTCTCCTTCAATGGCCCATGTTACTCTGTTGTTCCATGAGCTGCACTGGGTGCTGGTTTGTTTCTGGGTGCAGATCAGTATGTTGGTTATGACCCTTGAAGCTCTCCTGTGCCGAGGTGGCACAGTGGTTAAATGCAGCACTGCAGGCTACTTCAGCTGACTGCAGTTCTGCAGTTCGGCTGTTCAAATCTCACCGGCTCAGGGTTGACTCAGCCTTCCATCCTTCCGAGGTGGGTAAAATGAGTACCCGGATTGTTGGGGGCAATATGCTGACTCTGTAAACCGCTTAGAGAGGGCTGAACGCCCTATGAAGTGGTATATAAGTCTAACTGCTATTGCTATTCATAACATGGGTCCAGGTTATTTGATGAACCATCTCGTGTTGCTAGAACTGGCTTGTCCCACTTGTGCTGGCAAAGGAGTCTTGATACAGATCCTGTCAGTCAAGGAATTCTGACTTGTGGATTCTGTGCTTAGCATTGTTTCTCTGAAACATCATGTCCCTATTCTTTTGTCCTATCATAAGGGCCTGCAGACCTAGCTCTGCTGATTGGCCTCAGGGCCCAATGGAAGAGTATCACATTGGAGATGTCTATTAAACTAATTGCAAATGCCGTTTCCCCCTTTGTAGATCTTGTTCTGTCCTCACCCATCTATTAATTCATATTGAGATATTTTATTATTCAATCTTTATTGTTTCATTGTTTACCATTGTTTTATTTGCATTGTTTATAATTTTACCATCTACTGTTGCAAGTCACCTAGAATAGCCCCATGGATTGGTAGCAAATAAATTTAATGAAATAAATGAATAAGTAATATTAGCATATATTAGTTTAATAACATACATACATAATTTTACTGAAAGAGTTTTTCAAATGGAAGACATGATGCAAGCTGATATAAAGGGAGAAAAAGAAAAGAAAAATCAAAGTTAAGAAAAAACTAAAAGCACAAACAAACTTGAAAAGAAAGAAAAAAGCTATGATGAAGTAACTTCTGATCTTCTTTACAACAGTTATAACTACAATTATAAATTTAGTTCTTACTTGTTAATTTTAACAATTTACTTTTTCTAAAATCTATTCTGTAAAAGTAACAAAAACATAAACCATAAGTTTATTTCTATTTTTATCATGCAGAGTATATGTGAGAGATTTCTAGTCATCAATACGTGTACAGCTGTATGAAAAAGTCCTGCATGGTTTACTGTTTACGGTTTATGACATTTTTTGGATAGGCCATTGATTTTATGCTAAGCGCTTTGCAAATAATATTATATTTAAATAAATACTGGTGGTTTCTAAATGAAAAGCATAAGCTGTTTTGCAATTTGGTGCTGTTTGGATGGGGATTGTGAATTTTCTTGCATGCTTACAATGCATGCTTACAATCACTATGAAACAGATTAACTGATGCATACCAATGGCGTATGTGCTGCAATTACTAAAGCTGATGCTAGTGTTTTGTTAACATTTTTATTTTTTGTGGCCCTGAAAAGGACTGTTTAGGTAACCAAACATGGTTACTAATATGAAATTGGCCAGCCCTTATTGCTTATCACCAGGTGGCATCGCTTTGGCATAGACCAGTGATGGTGAACCTTTTTTTGCTGCCATGCCAAAAGTGGAAAGGGAGCATAGGGGGTGGGGTGACATGCACCAGCATGCCATACCCATAAAGCTAGGTTCACGACACAACCCACGCATGTGTTTTAGCACATAAACTCACTCAAAACCTTAAGAAGACTTTGGTTATATTAATAAAAATTATGCATCTCAATCCGACTGCAGAAAATGTCATTAAAGTAGCAATTTTGCATGGTTTCTATGAGTGAAAAGTTGATTAAACATGTAAATACAGGTTAAAACTGAAAGCATGTAGAACTTTTTCAAACAGCAGTAGATGTCTTTTTGCTGATAAAAAAAGTAAATTAACCATCTCAGGAATTTACATCATCTTCATTATCCATTCCTCCACAATTAGTCATACTAAATCCATCCATCTTTATGCATTCCATAATTTTTCTGAAGTTATCATATTTACAAAGTATGCTCTGTGACCTTTTTTTTCCAAATGTTTGCCTGTCAATCCCAAAAGAAAAACATCTGGATTCAATTGTATATTCATATTTATACTCTGAATCAGTGCCTGCCTTTGAATGTAGGAATTTCTAGCTTTTTCACACAGCCACTAAACATGATAAAATATTAGTTGCCAGCTAATGGAGAACTCCAAAAATTGATTGACAAATGATTGTATAGGAAATAGAAAAAGTACATTAACAATCTTGAATACTTAATTACTTTTGCATAGGCAGGAAAAGTCCTTGCAATAGAGCAGTAAGGCTCCAGACATTGAAGCCAGCACCATTGTCTTCCATTGTCTTTCATTCTGTTGCTTCATCTTCCAATTGAATAAAGCTGAATTATAATAATTCAAAGAATCACTAAGTAAAATAAACACACACACACACACACACACACACACACAGAAGTATGAGTATACATTTTTATTTCTTTCTCTTGTAGCATCTGATGAGAGTGATTTCAGGTTTGTATACTCTTACTTCTTATAAAACGTCTTTATGTATATACTGTAACGCGCTCTACATGGGGCTGCCCTTGAAGAGTATTCGGAGACTTCAGCTTGTCCAGAACGCAGCCGTGTGAGTGATTGTGGGTGCACCTCAGTACACCCACGTTACACCTATCCTCCGCGAGCTGCACTGGCTGCCTATTGCTCTCCGGACACGCTTCAAGGTGCTAGTCGTTACTTGTAAAGCCCTACATGGTATCGGACCTGGGTACTTGAGTGACTGCCTCCTGCCAGTTACCTCCCAAAGACCTATCAGATCCCACAGACTAGGCCTCCTTCGAATTCCATCTGCTGGCAACTTCTCGGGGGAGGGCCTTCTCTGTGGCTGCTCTGGCCCTCTGGAATGATCTCCCCATGGAGATCCGGACCCTTACTACTCTTCCGGCCTTCCGCAAAGCTGTTAAGACCTGGCTGTTCCGGCAGGCCTGGGGCTGTTGAACTATCCAGCCCCATTCAAGGTTATGGCTGTTGCAGAGTTTTAAATTGTTTTTTCTATTTTATTTTTTGTATCCCCTCCCTTTTTATTGTGAGCTGCCGTGAGTCTCTCGGGAATAGGGCGGCATACAAACTCAATAAAACTAAACTAAACTAAACTAATTTGTTTGTTTATTTTACTTAGTAATTATTTGAATTATTATAATTTGGCTTTATTCAATTGGAGGAGGATGAGAAAGAATATCCACTGTCATAATGCAAATTCTTTCTCTGATCCTACCCCCTCATTCCTTCTCTGTTTTTCCTTCACCCTATCCCCCTAACAACTTATGTATTTTCTGGATAGAAACTTTTTTGAGTATCCAATTATTATTATCTAAATTATTATTGTTTATATAATGATACTAAATGATAGACAATTGCCTATCTCAACAATAGTAATAATATTCCTGAAAAAAATCTTTTAAAATAATTTTTGTATCAATTATTCAAATAGACATATAATAGTCAGTTTATTTATGGAATATTTACAGGTCAGTTATATTATTTGCCTCTTCAAGAAACAGAGGAACACAAAATAATGGCATACATCTTAAAAATACTGGATCAACAAATTGTACCCCAAGTCTAATTATCTGAAAACGTTTTACATGACATCTTTATATTAGGATATCTTTAGTGGAATCTTAATCAAATCATGCCTATTTTTGAAAGTTCTTGGTGAATAATAATGCAAAATTTAGAATCTGCCAATGTCCTAATCATCTTCAGGGGAGAAAGTATGCTCTCAAGTGGAAAAGTCAAGGCAGAGTATTTTCCATGTTGAAAGTATGCCACATAGTGAATCACAGTAGCAACCTGGCTACTGTGATTACAAAAAAGGAAAAAGATTGCTCTGTAGAGATCTAGCATGTGCCTTTAAACATCAAATAACAATATTTCCTTATGAATAATCTTCCATATTGTATTTTTCTCTGAAACCCATGCAAAAAAGAGATTCATTAAAACAAACATAAAAACATATTTATTCCTGTGTGAGTCAACACTAATGGACAAGTATCTTTTCAATTACTTTACTTGTGATTATGATGTGTCATACATAATATAAATCTCTTGAACCCACTGCTCAAGGCATCCTTTACTTCCTTGTTTCTAAGACTGTATATGAGTGGGTTAATCACTGGGCTCAAAGCTGTATGGAAAAGAGAGAAGAATTTTTTTACATATGTTGATTTTTTGGTTCTGGGGAGAAGATAGACAAGCATCATTGTTCCATAATATAAGCAAACCACTATGAGATGAGAAGAACAGGTGGAGAAAGCTTTTTGTCTTCCAGTAACTGATGACATTCTCAGGATAGAAACAATGATGGAAACATAAGAGGCCAAGATAAGAATAAATGGGGGCAGGGTAAATATATAGGTAAAAATAAAGGAAGATAGTTCAACAAGATAGGTGTCACTACAAGAGATCTCTCTTATGTTAAAAATAGCATCACAGAAATAATGTTCAATCTTATTTGGACCACAAAAAGATAACCATAATATATTCAAAGTTAAGGTTGTGCTCACCATCAACCCAGCTGCCCAAGACACAGCTGCTAAGATGAAACTCAGCTTCCAACTCATGAGAGTAGCATAATGAAGTGGCTTGCATATAGCTAGGTATCTGTCATAAGACATCATTGCTAAAAGATAGCATTCAGTACCTTCTAGGCAGGCATATATATAAAACTGTATAAAACAAGATTGAAAAAGTATATGGTTATCTCCTGTTAATAGGACTGACAACATTTTAGGTATTACGGCAGAGCTGCAGCAGGCTTCCATGAAAGCCAGATTTGCAAGAAAAATGTACATGGGAGTGTGGAAGTGTTTGTTTATCACAACCAAAATGATAATGATGAAATTTCCAACCATAGACAATATGTAAATCACTAAGAAGAGTGAGAAGAGAAGTACTTGTGGTTTTGAGAATTCTCCAAATCCAAGCAGTACGAACTCAGAAATAGTAGTATCATTTGTCATGGTTGCTGCATCTAGAAAAAACAAATCATTTCATCAGTTTCACGAAGAGAATTTGGACTGAAGACAAAGAAGGGAAACCAGTATAGCTAAGAAGCTGAACAATTATGACATTATTTAACTAGCAATGAACTATGAAAACTCTGATATTTCAGAAGAACATATGCAATACTTAAATTATTATGTCATATCCCAAATGTTCTCATAAAAAGTTTGATCATATTATGTTCTCAGTTGCAAAATATTAATTTATCATAAAATCAAGTAGTGAAGTTGAATTACAGAAAGTTTCTAACACACACACACACACACACACACACACACCATGCATAGAGTTGTTTTTTACCAGATTAATCTTTAGCCTTATGAACAATAGATATATTTCCAAAGATAGCATTAGTGTAATATTATCAGAGCACATAGGGAAATTGATGAATCTAGACAAATATTGCAAAATAAAGATAATAATATTGCATATTCATCTTTTGTTTTGCACATATTGTTCCCAATGCTCATTAATTTAAAATAATATTTCACAAGTTTCATGAGTTTGACTGACCACAACTTTCAGTGCATCACAGAGATGGCATTTATTCTGCAGTAATATATGTATATGTATATGTATATGTATATGTCTGTGTATGTGTATGTGTATGTGTATGTGTATGTGTATGTATGAATGTATAAAATAGGAATTGGAAGACTGTTTGCCACATCCATCTTGGCTATTTTCATTTATCTTTACTCTTTCCAATGTTATTATCAATTTCAAAAACAATTATTAGTGATAAAAAAATCTAATATGTAAATATTAATTTGTGGATTAAACTGCAGGTATGATTTTAAGAATAAGCATTTTCATAAACTCCTAATATTTTGGAAAGAAAGAGGAGGTGCTGTTATTGCTGATGCCTATTGCTTTAAACATTCAACGCACATTCAATGATTAAAATAAACATTTGTCAGTTCTTTTTACTTTTCATGTGGCATCAGGTTACTCAGAACATTTTGTTTTCTTTGCATCTACATTATCCTTCGTACTCTCCTTTCTTCGTATAATCACCTAATAGGGGAACAGACAAGGAATAACTTGTGGAGTGAGTGTAATCCCAGATGCATGTCTGTGACACGAAGCGTTCTAAAATTTTCAGACAAATAATCAAGACAGGGATTTCAGCTTTACCTTTTCCAGTGACATTATTATATTATCATATATCACTCCTCTACTAGAAAGAAAGAAGGAAAACTGCAAAAAGATTGCCTATCTTTAGTGTGAAAAGAACATGATTTACAGTTGCTATAAAGTACAAGTAGTTTTTGACTCATGATTACAATTGAGCCTAAAATTTTGGTTGCCAAGAATGACAGTTGTTAAGTGAGTTTTGACCAATTCTATATCTTTCTTGACCTTTTTTGCTACAGTTGTTAAATGAATCTCTGCAATTAATAAGTAATAATACGCTTGTTAAGTGAATCTGACTTTCCCATTGTTAGAAGGTTGCAAAAGGTGATCACATGACATTTGGGCATTACAACTGTCATAAATACAGACATTAGCCAAGCATCTGAATTCCAATCCCATGATCATGGAATGTCAGAAATATTACAAATATGAAAAACAGTTGTAAGTATTTTTTTTAGTGCCACTATAACTTTAAACAATCACTAAATGAATGGTTGTAAGTTGAGGGCTACTGTATATTCACATCTTTTATTAAAAAGAATGTATTTCCCCAAAAATAAGATCTTCAGTTATGATGCTTTCTTTCCAATTTCAAACAATGTATATACAAGTAAAGTTCAGAAGACTGATGGGAAACTTGGTAGATAGCACAGTACAGTGTATTTTCTAATTCAATCATAAATGTCAATTATACAAATGTTGTTGATCCTGTTGCAGAACTTATTTTCTGCAACTTCTAAAATCTAACAAAGGACAAATGTTCAACCCCTCTGAAAAGAGTTTAACTTACCAGAATGCATTTTTAGAAAATGGTGTCCAGAAATATTCTTTTCAAGCTTCTTTGTTGACTTAACATCACTCTCTAATTTCTTAATAGGAAGTAATTCTGTATCACTGTAATATTCTCTGTAAAAAACTTGTTTATGTTATGCCTAAAGGTTGAAAACTGTCCCTTGACATTTGTGATCATTAATCTTTTGCTCTGCATACACCATATTTGTACCTTATCCTATACACTTTCCTCTCCCTTTCTCCTTCTCCTCCCTACCTCCTTTCTTCCCTCTATCATCCTTCTCTTCTCTACTTCTCCTTCCTTACCTCTCTCCTCTACTTCACACTCTTCATCTTATTTATTTGATGTACTTCAGCTTCTGAGTGAGCTCCATTTTATGTTGATGATATTTATAATTCCTCTTCAATATACATATTTAATTTTAAAATACATCTTCATCCTTCTTTTTTAAAAGCAAAAAAAGTATACATATATAGTAATTGTATTTTTAAACCACCACCACCCCCAGACTATTTATGGCCGAGATGTAAACCTGGTTACAATTCCCAGCTATTCTCATCATTATATTTATAAAATTATGCATCCTTACACACCCCAAATTTGTGATTCTGTCTTTATAATCTCAATAATTTCCATTGTAAGTATATTTCATGTTCCATATTTTGGCTTAGGTTACCCTTAATTGTCTCTAAATAACAATCCAAACTGTTCAATGTTCATTACAATTCCCTTAATCTACTATATAGAATAACAAGCAGTACACATCTCACTTAGTTCATCATCTCAGAAGTTCTATATGTTTCCATGTTTCATATATTTTGACACATACTTAATTGTCCTTCTATTGTCATATTCAATCAATTAGCAACTCAGTTTAATTATCGTGTATAAAAATGAGTCACATACCTTACATTCTCGCCCTAACAGTTTCATATTTGTCCATATTCCATATATTTTAACCTTTATTTAATTATCTATCCATTATCATATTCATTTTATGTTGATGATATTTATAATTCCTCTTCAATATACAATTCCCAGCTATTCTCATCATTATATTTATAAAATTATGCATCCTTACACACCCCAAATTTGTGATTCTGTCTTTATAATCTCAATAATTTCCATTGTAAGTATATTTCATGTTCCATATTTTGGCTTAGGTTACCCTTAATTGCCTCTAAATAACAATCCAAACTGTTCAATGTTCATTACAATTCCCTTAATCTACTATATAGAATAACAAGCAGTACACATCTCACTTAGTTCATCATCTCAGAAGTTCTATATGTTTCCATGTTTCATATATTTTAACACATACTTAATTGTCCTTCTATTGTCATATTCAATCAATTAGCAACTCAGTTTAATTATCGTGTATAAAATGAGTCACATACCTCTGCTTTACATTCTCGCCCTAACAGTTTCATATTTGTCCATATTCCATATATTTTAACCTTTATTTAATTATCTATCCATTATCATATTCAATTTAACTGATTTTATTAACAGATTATTTATTAGCAACTCAATTTTATTATCATGTATAGGAGGAAGCCACATATCTCAGCTTTATATTTCCCCATATAACAATTTCTAATTGTCTGATTTTTCCTAGTAAGTCTATTGTCCTACTTCTCTATCCCCCTCTTCAGTTTTCCCTATGCCACTGTTAACCTCAGTAAGATCTTTTGTCTGCCTTTTATTTCCTTTTGTTGGGACACATCCCCCCTTTTCAATTTTCCCTATGCCACTATCAAATCCTATGAAGATTTTTGTCTGCTTTTTATTTTCCACTGTTTCTACCCCTTCATTATCTCTCCTCCCTTCAGCCTTCACTTCTTCCTTCCATCCATTGCTTCATCTTGTTCTGCCTTCAGATGCTTTGGAAACTAGGGTGACCCTGTCTTTTTGTGGTAGCCCCATAGATATTGGAACACTTTTATCATGTCATCCCTACTCCTTCTTTTCATTAAACTAGAACATGCCCAATTCTTCATTTTTCATATGTTTTAACCTCCAGTCCCTTAATAATCTTTGTGGCTCTTTTCTGCATTCTTTTTAGAATTTCAACTTTTTTTCTATATCCTAGATTCAATATTCCACGTATGATCTTACCAGGGCATTATATAGTGATACTAACATTTCACTTGATCTTGATTCTGTCTCTCTGTTAATGCAGCCTAGGACTATGTTGGCTTTTTTGCCAGTGCAGCACACTGCTGGCTCATATTTAACTGACTTAACTGATTGTACACTAGGACTCCAAGATCCTTCTGCACTATTGAGCCAAGTATCAACTATACTGTACCTATGCATTTGTTTTTTCTTGCCTTTATTGTAACATATAGAATTTTGTAGAGTACCCTTTAAAAGGACAGCAATGGCTCTACTCTTCAAAATGTGGGCTGAAGCAAGACAGACTCTGCTGCTCATTAAAGTGATGCCAGCCTAAATTTATTTTATTTATTTATTGTTTGCGCATGCACGTTTGACTAAAAATTGTTCTGTGTGCATTAGCGCACACAGAAACATGCTGACAATGGTAGAAGACACCAAAGAACCAGTTTGGGGATGTGGCCAGAGCGTTGCTGTGACCCAGGCAAAAAAAATCCACTATTGGTTCAGCCGAACCAAACCAAACTGGGAGCAACCTACCTCTGTTCTGATCATACTGTATGTCCTGAAAGATATTTCCTCCTGGCCCACCTGTTTTTCAAGTTACTGTAGTGTATTTGAAGTCAACCAGCAGAGAATTGCAACTCTAAATATGCTGATCAAGGGACTTGTGTTCTTGGAGGAAGAGATTATTAAAAAAATTGAGAACATTTGAGAAATTTGAGAAAATCTGTGAAAAATGAGGAAATTTGAGAATTTGAGGAAATTTGAAGTAAATATTCAGAAGTTTTATTAAGTTGCTTATCAAGCCTAAAACAATTTTTATGCTTTTGGTGGAATTTAATTTCCAGTTTTCTACTATGGCAGATGAGATTCCTAACAAAATCATTAAAGCATAGTAGAAATAAAATATAATTATAAGCAGAACTGTAAAATAAATACAACCACAACACTGAAATGGTAAAATGTTAAAATTTTATTTGTCCATAAACATGAAAGGGCATATGATTCTTTTTTATTTCAATTGAGCACTTGAATACAAAGAGTAAGTATGATTAAGATCTGACAAAATGAGATGCATCTCTTAATTGTCAGAAGCTTATTGAGGAAAAATAGCATAAGGTTATAAATTCCATAATACATTAGTGATACTGATATTTCATGTATGTTCTTTTTTATCAGCACATTTTTTAAAATACCCAATAATGGGTATTGTGCCAAATCTCCAGTTGAATATATGATCTGTCTTTTAAAACCTGTTAAGAATTAATGGTAATTGTCTTATATTGCACAGTTAATCAAATTATTTATTATATTCTAATAATGAGATGTCCCCTTTGCTGTTATTCAAATGGAGAAAAAAACCTCTGATTGAGGCAGATTTTTATTTTCTTCTCAAATTTGTAGCCACAGACTTCCTTTTCTCCTTTGGTGCTTGGGGCTACCCTTGAAGAGTGTTTGAAGACTTCAGCTTGTCCAGAACGCAGCCGCGCGAGCGATTGTGGGTGCACCTCGGTACACCCACGTTACACTTATCCTCCGCAAGCTGCACTGGCTGCCCATTGGTCTCCAGACACGCTTCAAGGTGCTAGTCGTTACTTTTAAAGCCCTACATGGTATTGGACCTGGGTACTTGAGAGACCGCCTCCTGCCAGTCACCTCCCAAAGACCTATTAGATCCCACAGACCAGGCCTCCTCCGAATTCCATCTGCCGGACAATGTCGGCTGGTGACTCCTCGGGGGAGGGCCTTCTCTGTGGCTGCTCCAGCCCTCTTGAATGATCTCCCCATGGAGATCCGGACCCTTACTACCCTTCCGGCCTTCCGCAAAGCAGTTAAGACCTGGATGTTCTGGCAGGCCTGGGGCTGTTGAACTATCCAGCCCCATTTGAGGTTATGGCTGTTGTAGAATTTTAAATTGTTGTTTTTTATTTTATTTTTTTGTATCCCCTCCCTTTTTATTGTTAGCCACCCTGAGTCTCTTGGGAATAGGGTGGCATACAAACTTAATAAAATGAAATGAAATTTGGATTCAGTTTTGACTGCTATGAATACCTTGTAGAAGTCCCTGTAGTTTTCTTGGTAAGATTTTGGAATTGATTTGACATTTCCTGATACAATAAATACCAGTCCTTCTTTTGGCTTTGTGCCTAAGATATAATTAGATATAATGATTATAGTCTCAATATTTCGTAGCGTAGCGTAGCGTAGCATAGCGTAGCATAGCGTAGCGTAGCACAGCACAGCACAGCACAACACAGCACAGGACAGCACAGCAGAGGTGAGTTGCTGCTGGCATTATTGCCAGTTCAGTGCATGCACAATATCTGGATGACTGTGCAATGAAATCCCTCTCCCCCCTTTGTACACACACACACACACACACACACACTATTTATGTATGTACCTGTATCTGTACCTGTATCTGTATCTGTATTCATTCATCTATCATATATCATATATCATATATCACACTTCACCCATCTACCATCTACCATCTATCTATATCTGTATCTACATTTATATCTATATCTATTTTGTACACTCACATACAAACACACACACACACACACACACACACACACACACACACACACACACACACATATTGGACCAATACGGCCGTACCAGATGGTGCCATTTAGCATGCCTTCTCATACCCATTGTTCCAGAGACCCCATACCAGAACACTCCCTCCCCTGGTCTGTCCCCCTGCTTGCTCTCCATGCCTGCCCACCCAGTTTCCACTCACTCGCACTGCCTGTCAGCAGCAGGCTTGATCCACAAACCCATTTCCTTTGCCAGAGCAGAGGATTGGGAGAAGTCCATGTGGCACGCTGTCCCTTCTCTTTGACAGCTGCCTCATTTCCAATGGGGAGAAATCCATGCTTTTTTCCTCCCTTTCTGCATGGATTCCCCCCCAATTGGAAATGAGGTGGCTGTCAAAGAGAAGGGAGCAGCGCACACCACTTGGGCTTGTCCTACAGCCAAATCCTCACTTCCTGCTCCTTCTTCGGCTGATGGACAAGCCCACATGGCACACTCTGCTTCCTTCTCCTTGACAACCACCTCATTTTCAATGGGATTAGGATTTATTTCATTTATATGCCACCCTTTTCCCCGAAGGGGACTCAGGGCGGCTCACAATTCAGTCGGGAAGGGGTACAGACAGGGGGTAAAACAAAAAACAAACATAACAGTACACACAACAACCATACCATTCGAGAAGGGGGGCAGAAGCTTTTTAGCCCCAGGCCTGTCGGAATAGCCAGGTTTTAAGGGCTTTGCGGAAGGTCTGGAGGGTGGTGAGGGTTCGAATCTCCACAGGGAGTTCGTTCCAGAGGGTCGGAGCAGCCACAGAGAAGGCTCTCCTCCGGGTAGTCGCCAGTCGACATTGGCCGGCGGATGGAATTCGGAGGAGGCCTAATCTGTGGGATCTGATCGGTCTATTGGAGGTAATTGGCAGCAGGCGTCTCAAGTACCCAGGTCCAATACCATGAAGGGCTTTATAAGTGATGACTAGCGCCTTGAAGCGAATCTGAAGACCAATGGGCAGCCAGTGCAGCTCGCGGAGGATAGGTGTTACATGGGTGAACCGAGGTGCACCCACGATCGCTCGCGTGGCTGCATTCTGGACAAGCTGAAGTCTCCGAATGCTTTTCAAGGGCTGCCCCATGTAGAGCACGTTGCAGTAGTCCAGTCTAGAGGTCACAAGCGCACGAGTGACTGTTGTGAGGGCCACCCGGTTCAGGTAGGGACGCAACTGGTGCACCAGGCGAACCTGGGCGAATGCCCCCCTGGTCACAGCCGATAGGTGGTGTTTGAAAGTCAGCTGTGGGTCCAGGAGGACTCCCAAATTGCAAACCCTGTCTGAGGGGCGTACTGTTTGACCCCCCAGCCTGAGAGATGGAAAACCTGGCCAATTAGTAGGAGGGAAACACACCAGCCACTCGGTCTTTTCTGGATTGAGTACAAGCTTGTTAACCCCCATCCAGGCCCTAGCAGCCTTGAGGCCCTGGCACAACACGTCAACCACTTCATTGAGTTGGCACGGGGCGGACAGATACAACTGTGTATCGTCCGCATACTGATGGTATTTTATCCCGTGCCGTCGGATGATCTCACCCAGCGGCTTCATGTAGATATTAAACAGAAGGGGGGACAGGACCGAACCCTGTGGCACCCCATAATTCAGGGGCCTAGGGGTCGATCTGCGACCTGTCCGAGAGGTAAGAGGAGAACCACCATAGAACAGTGCCTCCCACCCCCACCTCCCGCAGTCGTCGCAGAAGGATACCATGGTCGATGGTATCGAAGGCCGCTGAGAGGTCATGGAGCACTAGGATGGAGGCATGACCTCCATCCCTGGCTCTCCAGAGATCATCGGTCAGCGCGACCAAAGCGGTTTCCGTGCTGTAGCCAGGACTAAATCTGGACTGGAAGGGATCTAGATAATCGGTTTCCTCCAAGGACCGCTGGAGCTGAAAGGCCACCACTTTCTCAACAACCTTCCCCATGAAGGGGAGGTTGGAGACTGGACGATAGTTGTTTAAAACGACTGGATCCAAAGATGGCTTCTTCAGGAGGGGTCTCACCACCGCTGTTTTTAAAGCGGGGGGAAAGAACCCCTCCCGAAGGGAGGCGGTAACAATGGCCTGGATCCAGCCCCGTGTCACCTCCTTGGTGTTAGCAACCAGCCAGGAGGGGCACGGGTCCAGCACACATGTGGAGGCATTTACGGCTCCCATGGCCTTGTCCACATCCTCAGGGGTAACAGCTTGAAACTCAATCCAGTGATGTCCATCCAGATTCTCCCCTGGTGCCTCGGCTGGCTCTGCGCAATTGGAGTCCAGGTCCGTCCGAAGCCGAGCAACTTTATCCTCAAGGAATTGGACGTAGTCCTCAGCTCTGCCTTGCAAAGGATCGCTCGTATCCCTCCTATTTAGGAGGGAACGGGTTATCCTGAACAAGGCGACTGGGCGTGACTCAGCGGAAGCTATCAGAGAGGCAATGTGTGTCCTTTTTGTCGTCCTGATTGCCCGGAGGTAGACTCTGATGCTGGATGTTAAAAGCGCTCGGTCTGACTCAGACTTACTGGATCTCCATCGTTGCTCTAGGCATCTCTTTCGGCGCTTCATCTCCCGGAGTTCCTCAGTAAACCAAGGAGCCCTCCTGGATCCACTGCCTCGGATCAGCTGTAAAGGCGCAATCCGGTTAAGAGCCTCTGCCGCTGCTCAATTCCAGGCAGCAACCAGAGTCTCCGCCGGACTGTGGGCGAGGGTATCAGGAGGGTATCAGGAACAACACCAAGCTCCGTCTGAAAGCCCAAAGGGTCCATAAGGCGCCTGGGGTGGAACCACCTAATCGGTTCCTCCTCCCTACAGTGTGGGTTTGGTCTCCAAAAGTCAAGCCTCAGTAGGTAGTGGTCCGACCATGACAGGGGTAAGGTCTCACTACCCCTCAAACCAAGATCACAACTCCACTGCTCCGAGAGGAATATGAGGTCGAGTGTGTGACCCGCTGAGTGAGTCGGGCCCCGAATTACTTGGGCCAAGCCCATGGCTGTCATGGAAGCCATGAACTCCTGCGCTCCATCAGAGTGTTCACCGAGTGAAGGCAGATTGAAATCCCCCAGAACCATAAGCCTGGGGAACTCAATTGCCAGCTCAGCTACTGACTCGAGGAGCGAGGGGAGGGCTGCTGCAATGTTGTTGGGAGGCAGGTACGTTAACAGCAAGCCCACTTGACCCTTGAGGTCCAACTTCACCAGTAAGGACTCATACCCGACAAGCTCTGGAGCAGGGATCCTATGAGGGAAGGAAAGTGAGCCCTGGGCCTCATCTCAGCCTCCTTCCTTGAGAGCAAGGCTCAAGTCCACTCACAGTGACTCCCTCACACCCACGGCCAATGCAGTGGGGAAAGGGAGGAGGAGGAGCCTAGCCGAATATGCTTAATTGTTTGGATCATTGGGAGCCCCCACGTGAAGCCGAGAAAAGATGGGTGAGCGCCTCTCACCTGGCATTCAATGGCTGGCATTTCATCTCTGAGGCACAAATTGGGCCTCAAACCATGGCCACTTGCCTCCCCTTCATGCCTCTTGCAGCTGCCAGTTGCTCAAGGAAGATGGGAGGCTTAGCTGGCCAACTTGTGTAAGATAAGACAGGCAGATTGGTGGGCATGTGACTCTGCCCAGGAAAACATAGAAGGTGCAGAATCAGCTCTGCCCGAAGGTGAGAAGGCTTGGATCCCCCCTCTCCCACCAGCAGAAGCCTTCCGCCACCAGCAGAAGCCTCCAGCAGAAGCCTCCCAAAAAGGCTTGGTGCTCCCTCAGACTGCCCCCCCAGTCAAAACCTCCCAGGAGCCTATGGCTGGTGGGCGAACAGGGGGCTCTGAGCCTTTTCACATTCAGGTAGAGCTGATTCTGTACCTTCTATGTTTTCCTGGGTGGAGTCACCCACCCACCCACCTGCCAGTCTTGTCTTACACAGGTTGGTCTGGAGTGGGTGAGACCCTCTTTGGGGAAGGGCTGTTCCTTTGCTCAGCTTATGCACAGTTCCATGTATGCAGTTGATCTCTTCCTGGCCAAAAGGGTGCCTTTTGGGTCCCAGTGGAGCTTCTGGAAGAGAATGGCTGAAGCAGCTTCTCTCTCCTCCTCCTGCCAGCTGAAGGAAAAGCCCTGGGGAGATATTAATACAAAGTCAATCGCATCAGGACACGGCCGATAATTACCCTGTCAAGTGGCTACAGCTGGTTCAAGTGCCGATCAGAACATAGATAAGCACAGAAAATCAGCCTCAACAGACAGCTTGGCTCATGTAGCAATGGCTAGCTAGATTCCTCCCCAATGTCGATAATCTGTACTAAAAGCTGAGCGGTGACTTTCTGGTAGAATGGACTAGGTTCCGTGCGAGCCAAATGGTACTTGTTGATCACTCCCAGATGCCAGCCACTCCTCACCTATCTATTTTGCTACACTTAGCAGAGAGCTAGATCATAATGCTGGGCCGGTGAGTTGGCCCCTTGTGGGGTGGCTATGTCAGACAGCCCCCTCTACAGCTCCCTCGATCCTTTCAATTTAGTAAACCAATGAATAAATTTAAAAATCCAGTATCTTCCCAGGGCTTTTCCTTCAGCTAGCAGGAGGAGGAGAGAGAAGCCGCTTCAGCTACTCTCTTCCTGAAGCCCTGCTGATACTGAAAAGACACCCTTTCAGCCAGAAAGAGATCAGCTGTGGATGTGGAACCACAGAGTCTTTTCAAGTGTGTAAGCTAAGCAGTGGGAGCGGCCCTTCCCCAAACCCAGTCAGCACTATTTCTGACTCCCCGGTGTCTGAGCTGCAGCAAGCGAAGTGCCATGGGCAGTAGGGAAAACAAAGCTTCTTTGCCAGCCTCCCAGCTGGAAAAACAGAAATTATCACCAACTGGAAGGTATGTGTGTGAGAGAGAGAGAGGGGAGAGAGAGCGAGAAAAAAAGAGCAAGCGAGAAAGAAAGGAGGGGAGAGGGAGAGAGAAAGAGAGAGGAAGAGAGAGAGACACAAGAAAGGAAGGAAGGAAAGAAAGAGAGAGACAAGAAAGAAAGAAAGAAAGAAAGAAAGAAAGAAAGAAAGAAAGAAAGAAAGAAAGAGAATTTAAGATCACAATTGAGTCCAAAATTTTGTTTGCTAAGCAAGAGTGTTATTAAATGAGTTTCACCACATTTTACAAGTTGGTGACTCCCACCCAGTTACATGACTGCCAAACCACACCCACAAAATAGGCTATACCTACAGAATAGCTTCTAAAAAACTTTGAAACCCACCACTGATATACATATATACAATGTTATTAAAGATTGTTTAAAATTAAAAATTAAAAACTGAGATGAACTAACAGAAAGTGAGAAAAAGAAAAAGAAAGGAATTCAAGATAAAGCTAAAAATGCAAGAAGGGGAAAAAAGTAAAAAAAAAACTGAAAGAAAGAAAGGGAAAAAAGACAGAAAAGAAAGAAAAACTGAAGTAACTTCTGATCTTCTTTCTACAGCATATTAATAAAATCAATTTAGCACATTTTCTGGTTACAAAATAATTTTCCTTTTTTTTTTCACAGTTTGCTCTGTTAAATCAGCAAAACCATTGTTTTTCTGTGTCATGCATAAGGTCCATAAAAGCTCCCATTCAGCAACAAATGTATTTATTATATTTTCTCTGATGAAACAAATCGGTTTAAATGTCTGAGGAAGTTCTGTTATCTTTCCAATCCATTACTACATTGTGGGTAATACCAAATCCTTTCATCTTTGTACCTACAAAAATTTTGCTGCAGTTATATGTAAAAACTACCCAACTTTTTTCCTAAATATTCTTCCGTCAATCTCAAATGAAAAGCCATTGGTTTCAATTGTATACTCATCTTTAAAATGTTTTGAATTAAGTGTGCACTTGAATCCAGCTTTTTTTTACATATTCACCAAACATAATAAAGTGCTAGTTGTTAGTTAATGAAAAGCTCTGATAACTGATTGACAAATAATTATGTAGGAAATAGAAAATATTAAATGACAGTATAAATAACTAACTATTATTCCATAGGCAAGAAAGTCCCCCAACAATAGACTAATAATACAGTAAACCAGACTTTGAAGCTGACACTATTGTATTCCATTGTGCTGTTCTTGATCTCTTTTAAACTATTCTCATGATAGTTTTATACCCTATTTTCTGGCTAATACTTACCTCCTCATGATAACTTTTTGCACAGCTTCAAAGAGCAGCCTGAATCACAATATCTGTGTTAATTTTTTTTTGCAATTTTATAATGACACCTGATTTCAAAATAAATATCAACATCCTAACTAAGCAAAGCTACTTTCAAATAATTCTAACATTTAAACTCCAAATTGGGAATACAGGGCAAGGGAGATTTCTATTGCTGTAATTCAAGTATTCTACTATTGATTCTTGACCATAAAACTTATTTTAAGCAGTGATGAATAAAATAGCATATTTTTGAGGGGGGCATAATCTTATTCAACTACTCTTTGAAGGACATTTTTATTTATTTCTCCTTTACGATATACTCTCACTTTTTAGGCTACATCTTTAATTATAGTTATTTGTCAATATTTCTATTTTTTATTGTTCTTTAAAGTATGACAATAATTTATCTTTATGCAGATTGGACCATGATAAGAAAGAATTACATTGGCGTAATGCAAACCCTCTCTCCCTCTTTTTCATTCTCTTTCTCCCTCTATATCCCCATCAAAGTATCTATTTTTCTGTGTCTGTAGAAAATTCTTTGAGTATCCAACTGTAATTATTTAAATAAAGATACTAAATGATTATTGCATATCTCAACAATTAGAATAGACCATTTTTATAAAATACTTCTCTGCAGCAATTATTCAAATAGAGATATAATTGTATATTTATTTATGGAACATACACAGATCAATTATGAAACATATACAGGCCAAAGAAAACAGAGTCTTCAACAAGCAGAGAAGCACAAAATAATGAAATATATTTAAAAATACAGAATCAACATACTAAATACAATTAACTGAGGATGAAATATTGGCTTTGCATCAACTCTTTACAGCATGATATATTGATTGGAATACTATTCTAGCAATACCTTTAAAAACATTCCTGGGAAATAGTAATGCAAATTATAGATTTTTAGAAGTGTATTACATTGTAGATAACTAGCTTGTATGTGTACATTAAACATCAAACAGCAATATTTCCTAATAGGATCATTGTCAATATGTTATATTCACATGGAAAAAGGAAGTTAATTTTAAAAAAATCATAAAAAACATATTTCTTCCTAAGTGAGTCAACCCTAAAAGACAAAGAATCTGCAGTGTCTTTCCAAATAGCTTACTTCCAAAATTTTGCATTATGAAGTGACATGTATGATATAAATCTCTTGTGCCAACTGTTTAAGGCATCTTTAACTTCATTATTTCTAAGACTGTATATGAGAGGATTAATCATGGGACTCAAAGCTGTATGGAAGAGAGAGAAGAATTTTTTAACATGTGTCACTTTCTTGGTTCTGTGGAGAAGATAGAGAAGCATAAATGTTCCATAATACAAGCCAACCACAATGAGATGAGAAGAACAGGTGGAGAAAGCTTTTTGCCTTCCAGTGATTGATGACATTCTCAGGATAGTGACAATGATGGAAGTATAAGAGGTGAAGACGAGAAAAAGTGGAGGCAGGGTAAATATATAGGTACATATAAAGAAATGTAGTTCGATAAGGTAGGTGTCAGTGCAGGAGAGTTTTGTTACATCAAAAAGAACATCACAAAAAAATGATCGATCTTGTTGGGGCCACAAAAAAATAACCGTAACATATTCAAAGTTAAGGTTGTTCTCACCATCAAACCAATTGCCCAAGATACAGCTGCTAAGATGAAACTCAGCTTCCAACTCATGAGAGTAGCATAATCAAGTGGCTTGCATATAGCTAGGTATCTGTCGTAGGACATCATCCCTAGGAAACAGCATTAAGCACCTCCTAGGCAGGCATATGCATAAAACTGTATGAAACAAGCTTTAAAAATTATACGATTATCTCCTGTTAACAAGATCGATGACATTTTAGGCACAACAGTTGAGCTACAGCAGACTTCCAAGAAGGCCAGATTCCCTAGGAAAATATACATTGGGGTTTGGAGATGATGATTTGTCATAATTAATGCAATAATAAGAAGATTCCAAGCCAGAGTCGCTATGTAAATCACCAAGAAAAGTGAGAAGATAAGTACTTGTGCTTTTGGAAAGTCTTCATATCCAAGCAGTATGAATTCAGAAATAGTAGTATCATTTGTCATGTTTTCTGCATCTAGAGTGAAGAAGTCATTGCATCAGTTTTACCAGTCGGCCTTGGAGAGGGTGGAGGACCCTGGACAGGGTGTTAGGGCTTGGCCGGAGCTGTTAGAGCGGCTGCCAGACTCTGACAGTACGGGGGCTGGTGGGTCGGCCATGGAGAGGGTGGAGGACCCTGGACAGGGTGTTAGGGCTTGGCCGGAGCTGTTAGAGCAGCCGCCAGACTCCGACAGTATGGGGGCTGGTGGGTCAGCCTTAGAGAGGGTGGAGGACCCTGGACGGGGTGTCGATGCCATGAAGGGCGGAAGGAGACGTGGTAGCCACCGGATACCTGGGGAGTCTTGGCTCAAGGGGACTATTCCTGCAGATATTTGGGAATCACGAAAGAGGCACCACAGGAAATGAGTGCGGGCCATCTTATGGACAACCCATTCCGACCACATCCAGACCATCGGAACCTGGGGAAAGGGTCCTGTGGTGGGGGATAGTGTTGTGACTCAGCAGCAGTTTGCTGTGAGTTGCGTCGGGATGCAAGAATAATGAGCAGCTCTTGCTCGTTAGGGTTGTCTTCTGCAGATAAAAGACGGATGGTGCCACACCTTAGTTGCAGAAGTCAACGTTCCTTTGTCGTTCGTAGTTCATTGTTCGTTTGTTCGTGAGTTCATTTTCGAGATTCAAAGAGGCACTTGGATAAGTGATTTGCTTTCTGTAAACCTGATTCAAAGAGGCACTTGGATAAGTGATTTGTTTTCTGTAAACCTGGTTTGCTGTAAGACCTTTTTGTTTTTGCTTTTGCTGTGTAACTTTTTGCCAGAGACTTTACCTATCTTTATTTTTAAAGATAGATAGCTTGAGCCAGGACTGATAAAGATATTTCCTTTGAAGTTCTGTCTGACATTGGGGGGACAAAATTTATACCCCTCAGACAGGGTCCGCAACTTGGGAGTCCTCCTGGACCCACAGCTGAGTTTTGACCATCATTTGTCAGCTGTGACCAGGGGGGCATTTGCTCAGGTTCGCCTGATGCGCCAGTTGCGGCCCTACCTGAACCGGGAGGCCCTCACAACAGTCACTCGAGCCCTTGTGATCTCTAGGCTGGAATACTGCAATGTGCTCTACATGGGGCTGCCCTTGAAGAGCATCCGGCGACTTCAGCTAGTCCAGAATGCGGCCGCGTGAGTGATCGTGGGCGCACCACGGTTCGCCCACATAACACCGATCCTCCGTGAGCTGCGCTGGCTACCTGTTGATCTCCGGGTGCACTTCAAGGTCCTACTTACCACTCACAAAGCGCTCCATGGTAGTGGATCTGGCTATTTGAGAGACCGCCTTCTGCCAATTACCTCCCTGCGTCCCATCAGATCGCACAGGGTAAGCCTCCTCCGAATTCCATCCGCCAGTCAGTGCCGACTGGCAACTATGCGGAGGAGAGCCTTCTCAGTCGCAGCTCCGACGCTATGGAACAATCTCCCCGTGGAGATCCGCACCCTCACCACCGCCCAGGCCTTCCGCACGGCCCTTAAGATCTGGCTATCCCGTCAGGCCTGGGGATAAAAATCTTAATTTGTCCCCTCCCGAATGATGAATGAATGTTGTGCTTTATTTTTAATATTATGTATTGTCTTATGTCTTTTGTCTTTGTACCCCCCTCCCCGTGTTTTGTAAGCCTCCCTGAGTCCCCTCAGGGAAAAGGGCGGCCTATAAATTATAATAAACACTCTAAACACTCTAAACACTTTATATGTATTTTGTTGTTGTTGTTAGTTGCGAAGTTTATAGCTATATCTCTATACTTATATGTATATCTATATGTACACCTACACCTATATCTCTATACATATCTATATCTATACCTATAGTTACATCTGTATACACACAGAGAGAGTATATATAGTACATACAACTATATATGCACAGTATACATGGGTAGGGTGTGCACGTGCATGCGCGTGCACACATGCGCTTGCAAGCATGCGCTTGCACACATGCGCACACACGTGCACACACACACACGCACATCAGGGGTGGGTTTCTCGCCCCGTTCCAACCGGTTCGGTTGGAACGGGGCCGGCGGCGTCCTTGTGCACGCGCGCAGTGCACGCATGCATAGTAGCGTCTGTGCGAGGCTCCAGCTGCTCCTGGAGGATCGCGCAGGTGCTGTATGCGTCCTGCGCATGCGTGGAAGCGCAGAACTCGTCAAAACCGGGTAAGGAGCGCGGGCGGGCGGGCCCTTCGCCGTTCCCGGAAGTTACTTACTTCCAGGTTTGCCGACCAACCGGTTCGCAGGGACCGCCGCGAACCGGTTGAAACCTACCCCTGACGCACACATATCCTTTTCAAGATTTTTCTTTTTCAAGGAAAAAGCCCAGTTGACTTTTGGAAAAGCATCTTTGAGACAACCAATAGCAATAGCAATAGCAGTAGACTTATATACCGCTTCATAGGCCTTTCAGGTTTACAGAGAGTCAGCATATTGCCCCCAACAATCTGGGTCCTCATTTTACCCACCTCGGAAGGATGGAAGGCTGAGTCAACCCTGAGCCGGTGAGATTTGAACCGCTGACCTGCTGATCTAGCAGTAGCCTGCAGTGCTGCATTTAACCACTGCGCCACCTTGGCTCTTATTATCCAGGACCCGGATAATTGAGAGTCACCATAAAAAAATATCTTGTCCAATATTTCTTTAATTAGTGCTTTTAGCTCAGTACATTTATAATAAATTTAGATATTTCAACAACCAAACTAAAGCAATGTCTAAATACATACTAATTAATTTAAAAAGCTGAATAATTAAGAGTAATGATTGCTGCACATTTTCTGAAACTTTAATTTAACTGAAAAGTTGAGTCAGATATACTTGCGACTATAAAAGCAGGGAGAAAAAATATCAACATTTAACTTGATCACATTTTCCTTCTATAAATCTTGTTAAATTATTGGCATTGTCTAGGTTTTATTGCCTTTTCATGAAGGGGAGAGAAAAGGAACATAAACAGAAGATAGATATTGAACTAATATAATATCAGCTTCCCAGAGGAATGTCAGTTTATACCATTAGAACAGGATATCTTTTAAAAAATCCTCTCTAAAAATGTTCTTTTATTTTTGCTTTCTCCTGTAGACTCATCTTGGCTGGAGTTTATACGAGTTATCTATAATCACAGCATCTGAAGTATTAAAGATGATCTGTTTTGATATTTTAAAATGTCACAGTAAAAAGATAATTGATCTGCAGTGTAATTAAGAAATTGGAGATTGGAGGTTTGATTTCCTCTCATTTGTATCAAATTTAAGAATTGCAGGATTTCTTTGTTTCTTTGTTTTTTAAAAAAATACCAATATTAACTGATACAAATGTAAGGAGGGTGAAAATTTTGTTGGAATATTACGTTTTTCAAGATCAAATGTCTTCATGTTTCTTCACTTGCTGAGCCACAGACATCTGTTTTAGATGACAATAAAACAACTAAATAAGGATGATGATTTTGTCTTTTTTATGATTTAAATTCTAATGTCCCAGGAAGTATATCTCAGAGGGAGCAATGAATAATCCCAGCTCCGAGATTATTGTGACTATTTTAGTTTATTGTAAACTAATGTAATCCAGGATCCAAAAGTTTTGTCTATTATAAAGGCTTGTCCTTTCCTTTCTATCCTTTCTCAATTTTTAATATTAATGTTAATAATAATAATAATACTGCTATTGTTTATTGTGAATTGTGCAGATCTTTTTTAAAGATTATGAAGCATTATTGAAGCTGCTGAAAGTAGTTGCATACATATTAGGCAGTCACTTTTTAAAAAAAACTTAGGAATAAATGCAACACTCTTATGGTGTTCACTTATAAGTTTTTTTCTCTACCATTGTTGTATTTTTTAAAATCAATAAAATTACTCAGTGTCATAAAAACAAATTTGAAATTTTATATTATCAATGGACAGCTTACATCTTCTCATTTTTCAGCCCATTAAACAATATGTAAGCGAATAAAATTAGACTGGAAAATGCTTTTCTAGCAATGTAACAGAAGGCATGGAAAATACAATATTATCATTCTTAGTTTATTCTGACTTTTTGAGAAGACCAAAGAGGAAGATTATACTACTGTTTCTGTAGGTTCTTTAGGAAAGCGCAATTCTCTTTCTGCTTTAGTGAAAAACAGAAACTAATATTTATATAATTTATGATGGAAATGTTTGAAAATATCTAAATTACAGCAACTTTATTTGTTTTTCTTCTTTCAGACATTGAAGAATTGACAATTTCAGTGGAGAAATTCCATTTGAATAACATAATTTATTCTGCAAGACTTTTCTAATCAACAGGAGTTTCAAATTCTGTTGTTTGGGGCAATATTAAACATAGAAGGTATAATGAGAAATGGTTTTATGTTTGTTTACATAGGAACAATTTTGCATACTCCTAAATTTTTCTTCTTCAAAAAATTATCTTTCTCAGAGCTTTGCTATACAGTGCCTAAGACTAAATTCATCCACTCTGGATGCTTATTCAGATGTACTTCTGAATGCAGATGTAGTCACTTGATGGAAGATGCAAAATCTTTCTATTTTCTCATCCCATCTTCCAGTAGTCTTTTCATTTGAAGGAACAAGCAATGCAATATATTTAGGAAAATATCAACTTCAGAAAAGAAAGATAGGAAGAGCAAATTTCTCTCCCTTCTCTATGTTGTTGTGACTCCTATGTTAAATCCTCTTATTTACAGCCTAAGAAATAAGGAAGTAAAAAAAAACCCTTTAAAATGATAATTGATAGAATAATACAGCTGTTATTACTCCATAGATGAAAATTCCATATCTCTTTTTTTAAATGGACACAAGTACTTATAATGGTATATGGACTAACAGACTCAGTAACAGAAAAGGAACAATAATAATGAAATAAAAGAATGAAGTAAAATACAGATAGTATTGAGAAAAGATCTTGAGAAAAGGACAATTAAGCTAGCAATAGAGGAAATACGAAAGATAAAAATTCCCATCACATTGCACTCATGTCAGAAGCACAGAGAGACTTCTGAGTTGAAAGGATTATCAGTGACATCACTGTTGCCAAGGAGGACTCCCAGTTGGTGGCTCATTTCAAGTCCAAGGCAGGAACTTGAACAAAGGATAAGAGCTCATCCTGCCCTACAGCATTCAGTGTTGTGGCCCATGGACTGCCAGGAGAACTAGCCACAGAGTCAGATGAGGAGGAGGTTGAAGGAAAGCTTGGGCCGGCTTTGGAAGGCTCTGGTGAGGAAGCAGGATCAGAGGCAGATACATAGCTGGGGTCTTCCATCCTCTCTCAGGTGGAGAGTCAGCTGTCTTCAGGGCCTGAGCTGAGTGAGAATGAGGGGGGCCATCCCAGATGTGACCCATCCCAGTTGTGCATATGTGTAGGGAAGAAAGGAGAAGGCAGCAATAACAAACAATAAGCTGGCTCTCAGGGAAAAGAAGATATAGAATCTAGCCAGTCCTTCCCTGGATGGAAAATAAATAGTAGGGTTTGGGAGTGGCCAGTTGTTACACACAACCATTCATTTTCCAGTGTACGTCAATCATGTCAGATTTCTTTGCCAGAACCAGGTTTGTCAGGACTAATTGCTCTACATTTGAGGAATCAATGGGATTTTCCTGCTGAGAAATAATAGGGAGTGAATCTGTTCTTACCCTGTTTTTAGAAGGGAAAGAGACACTCCTTTGTCACTTATTATTTTTTGTTTTGTTTATCCAATGTGAACAAAGACTGTTCCTGCCCTCACTTAAATGAGAAATGGTTTGTGTTGCTCATGAGTAAGCAGTTTTTCATTACTTGTGAAGGCTGAGTCAGAACACTCAGGTCTTTAATGCAGGCTTGCTAATTTCCAAAATTCCTGTTAACTTTGATAAGAGGCAAGTCTTTAGTGAACAAAATTTAGCTGTGTTCCAGTGGACTTCCCATTACAACCTCAATGTATCATGGTACCCCATCAACTTTAGAGTTCCACAGAACATAGTTTTAAAAAAACTGCCTTAAAGCTAAACTGCTGTTAAATACTAAATTATTACCATATTAATAACAAGAGAAGAATACTGTGATGTTTCTGGAAAAATCAATTTCTTAAAACCTTACAGATTGGGATTCAAAATTTATTTATATAATAGAAGGAATATTCTGGACATAAATAAAATTTATAAATAGTTTTTAATGCAGAGATTTGGACATAATTATGAGAAAATTCATAGATTAAACCCAATTTTAAAAAGTCTAAAGCAAAAAATTTCTTGATGTGTGATTATATAATATTGAATTTTTCACAGAACATGAAGATTTTTAATGCTGTTTCAGACAGCAAAGGAACAGAAATTTTAGAAATGCTAAATATTTTAAATCAATAAAAATTTAAATATTATAAATAAATAAGAAATTAAATATCATTTTATTATTCTACATATTTAAATAAAATACAAAAATATATGTAATTATTTATTGAACTTAATTTAAAATGTATTATTTCAAACATTTTATTACTGTAAAATCTTATTTTTGATTCATATTGTTTCGAAGAATTGCAAACTAAAATGTGGCTTAAAATTTATTTTTATTAAAATATTTTAGAACATATTGCAACATTCAAAAAATAATGTAATACAACATTTAGAATTTTTTTGGGGAAACATATCTTTATTATTATTTACAAAATAAAGTCTAGATGCATTGACCCAAAGGTGCTTTTCAAAAGGCAATTGGACTTGTTATTTTCCTTTGAAAACATTCCACTTTTCATTCAAGAAACTTTTTAGTATTCCTTAAAATCCAAGATCCAAAAAGATTTTGATAGATTTTAAGATTATGTTATGTATAAAATTTGGTTCATTTGGCTGAAAAATGTGGGAAATATAATGTTTTCACTTAAGAAGGGGGAAATACAATAATGACAGGTGCACAGGTATAAGGTAGGTGATATCTGCTTAGCAGTTGGATTTGCAAGAAGGCTATAGAAGTCTCAATAGATTACAGATTAAGCAATGTGCAAGGATGTCCAAAACAGCCCAATCAGTTTCAGACTGCATCCAGAAAGGCATAGTGTCAAAATCACATTGGACAGAATATAACAGCCATCTCAGACAGCAGAATCTCCACATTTGCCCTCCTAAATTTCAGAAATTCTGGACTTTCTTATCCAAAAACTTAAATCTAAATGCTAGCTATTGTTGCAATCTAATCTAAATGTTAATAACAGCAGTCAACCATTCCTTTTGACTTAAACAGGAAATATGTTTAAGCAATTAATTTATCAACCACTTATCACATAGATTGTTTTAAAATGTCCATGCATATGAAGAAGTGGTGGGTTTCAAAATTTTTTAGATCCTCTTCTTTAAGTGTGCTTGTGGGAGTGGCTTGCTGGCCATGTGACTGGGTGAGAGTGGCTTGCCAGCCATGAGGCCTAAAAAAATCTCCAGCAGCAATTTTAAACTTGAGAAAGGAGGTTCGCCCGGGATGTTTAAGATTCTGGGGACCCAGGAAGACCAGCCAGCGGTAGGGGTTGCCACTCTGGGACGACCCTGGACGACGCCGGCTCCAGCGACTCCGGCGGTTTCCATGCTTTTCCGGCTGTTCCGGCCGTTCGGCAACGAGGAATGTTTAGAATGTTTATTATAATTTATAGGCCGCCCTTTTCCCTGAGGGGACTCAGGGCGGCTTACAAAACACGGGGAAGGGGGTACAAAGACAAAAAACATAAGACAATACATAATATTAAAAATAGAACACAACATTCATTCATCATTCGGGAGGGGACGAACTAAGATTTTTATCCCCAGGCCTGACGGGATAGCCAGATCTTAAGGGCCGTGCGGAAGGCCTGGGCGGTGGTGAGGGTGCGGATCTCCACGGGGAGATTGTTCCATAGCGTCGGAGCTGCAACTGAGAAGGCTCTCCTCCGCGTAGTTGCCAGTCGGCACTGACTGGCGGATGGAATTCGGAGGAGGCCTACCCTGTGCGATCTGATGGGATGCAGGGGGGTAATTGGCAGAAGGCGGTCTCTCAAATAGCCAGATCCACTACCATGGAGCGCTTTGTGAGTGGTAAGTAGGACCTTGAAGTGCACCCGGAGATCAACAGGTAGCCAGCGAAGCTCACGGAGGATCGGTGTTATGTGGGCGAACCGTGGTGCGCCCACGATCACTCGCGCGGCCGCATTCTGGACTAGCTGAAGTCGCCGGATGCTCTTCAAGGGCAGCCCCATGTAGAGCACGTTGCAGTATTCCAGCCTGGAGATCACAAGGGCTCGAGTGACTGTTGTGAGGGCCTCCCGATTCAGGTAGGGCCGCAACTGGCGCATCAGGTGAACCTGAGCAAATGCCCCCCCTGGTCACAGCTGACAAATGATGGTCAAAACTCAGCTGTGGGTCCAGGAGGACTCCCAAGTTGCGGACCCTGTCTGAGGGGTATAAATTTTGTCCCCCCAGCCTGATTGATGGAACATTAGCCAAATTATTGGGAGGAAAACACAACAGCCACTCGGTCTTTTCCGGGTTGAGCACCAGTTTGTTAGCTCTCATCCAGTCTTTAACAGCCTCAAGGCCCCGGTTCATCACTTCCACCGCTTCATTGAGTTGGCACGGGGCGGACAGATACAGCTGTGTATCGTCCGCATACTAATGGTATTTTATCCCGTGCCTCCGAATGATCTCGCCCAGCGGTTTCATGTATATGTTAAATAGTAGGGGGGATAAGACCGAACCCTGCGGCACCCCACAAGTAAGGGGCCTCGGGGACGATCTCTGCCCCCCCACCAACACCGACTGCGACCTGTCCGAGAGGTAGGAGGAGAACCACTGCAAAACAGTGCCGCCCACCCCCACCTCCCGCAGTCGTCGCAGAAGGATACCATGGTCGATGGTATCGAAAGCCGCTGAGAGGTCAAGGAGAACCAGGATGGACGCATGGCCTCCATCTCTGGCTCTCCAGAGATCATCGGTCAATGCGACCAAAGCGGTTTCTGTGCTGTAACCGGGCCTGAAGCCAGACTGGAAGGGGTCAAGATAGTTAGCTTCCTCCAAGGTACGCTGAAGCTGGAAGGCCACCGCCTTCTCAACAACCTTCCCCACAAAGGGGAGGTTGGAGACTGGACGGTAGTTGTTAAGAATTGCTGGATCCAAAGACGGTTTCTTCAGGAGGGGTCTCACCACCGCCGCCTTCAGCGCGGTGGGGAGATGCCCCTCCCGAAGAGAGGTGGTAAAAACCGCCTGGATCCAGCCTCGTGTCACCTCACTGCTGTTGGCAACCAGCCAGGAGGGACACGGGTCCAGTATACAGGTGGAGGCGCTCACAGCTCGCATAGCCTTGTCCACATCCCCGGAGGCAACATCCTGAAACTCAACCCAGAGATGGTCTGCCAGATCATTCCCTTGTGTCTTGGCTGGATCTGCAGGAGTGGAGTCCAGGTCCGATCGAAACCGAGCAACTTTGTCCGCCAAGAACTGTACATACTCCTCAGCCTTACCCTGTAAGGGGTTCTCCGTCTCCCTTCCTATTTAGGAAAGGAACCTCAGCCGGATAACAGCGACGGCGCTTCCCGGCGGCTTTATCGCCTACTCCACCTTCCTGCCCTGTTTATTAACAGCGAGGATGGCGAGGACGAGGTCTTGGGGAGACTGCCCCTGTGCCGTGCAGATCGTGGCGATTCCAGCAGTTTTGGAGGCTCCGGTGATTTTTGCGCTATTTCGGCCGTTTGACACCAAGGAGGCAGGCTTTATTTTGAGAACAGCGGCGGCATTCTTCGGCCATTCCAGTGCCTGTTCCGCCTTTTCGTTTTGCCTGCCCCTGACGGTGAGATTTTGGGAACTCCCTGGGGTGGTTTTACCCCCAGAAAGAAGACTCCTAGACTGGGCTACCATTGAGACTGCGGGTGGACAGATGATGGCAGCATTGGGCGTTCTCATTGAATCCCCGCAGTACCTTCTAACCAACATTGCCCAGCTTGCTGAACTTCCGGTTTCCTCATCAAACCGACAATCAAACCGACACTATTTTAGAGGACGTGGATTGGGGTCGGGTGTCTGTAGAGACTGGCCAATTTATGGGACTGACTGTGACTGCCATCACCACAACCCTTACAGACGCCCTCCCCCCCTCCCTGCCTTTCCCCGTGGCTTAGCCTTCGTTTTTAACATCATTATTGTCTCTGTTTTAACATCATTATTGCTGGCTGTGAAGCCATCTGTGGAGAACCATTTGACCCTCCCGGAACTCACAATTTTAACAGAACTGCTGCGCATTTTATAATTTTTTCTTTTTCTTTTCTCTTTTCTTTAAAAAAACCCTCTCTTTTTTTCTCTTCTCCTCTTCCTTCTTCCGAGCTCTAAATTTTAATTTTAAACAGGTATGTTGAGTATATGGGATTGAATGTGAGTGTGTGAGTGACCCACTTTTATTGCTATTATTGTTGTATTTTTGTATTTTAATTATTATGTGGGGATTGGTTGTGTGAGTGCTTGAGTATGCTTGATTCGGAGGACCTGCCGGGGAATGCGGGGGTCACCGGGGTGGTTGGGGGGACCACAGCCACGGGAGTAGGTCGGAGCATTGCGGTCGTAACAGGGAGGGGCAGATATGGCGGGGACTTTAGGGCTGGCCATTACTGGGGAAGGAGGGCTCGCTACATCACAGAGATCCCTCCTTCTGGCCCTATGAGTCCCACTCCGAGGCCAGATGGCGCGAGTAATCAGGACCCTGGTCTCAGGCTGTTGTCGCTAAATGCCAGGTCTGTTGTTCATAAGGCTCCCCTCGTCCGGGACTTAATTTTAGACGAGAGGGCAGACCTGGCATGTATTACTGAAACATGGCTGGGCACGGAGGGAGGAGTCCTCCTCGTAGAGATGTGCCCAGACGGATTTCAGGTGCTTCATCAGCCGAGAGCCCAGGGAAGGGGTGGCGGTGTGGCCATTGTTATCCGGGAGTCTTTAGCACCTCGTAGGATCCCTGCTCCGGAGCTTGTCGGGTGTGAGTCTCTGCTGCTAAAGTTGGACCTCAAGGGTCAAGTGGGTTTGCTGTTAACGTACCTGCCTCCCAACAGCGTTGCAGCAGCCCTCCCCTCACTCCTCGAGTCGGTAGCCGAGCTAGCAATTGAGTTCCCCAGACTTATGGTCTTGGGGGACTTCAATTTGCCTTCGCTCGGTGAATACTCTGATGGGGCGCAGGAGTTCATGGCTTCCATGACAGCCATGGGCTTGACCCAGGTAATTCAGGGCCCAACCCATTTAGCGGGTCACATGCTCGACCTCGTATTTCTCTCGGAGCAGTGGACTTGTGATCTTGGTCTGAGGGGTAATGAGATCATACCCCTGTCGTGGTCAGACCACTGCCTACTGAGGCTCGACTTTCGGAGGCCAAACCCCCACTGTAGGGAGGAGGAACCGACCAAGTGGTTCCGCCCCAGGCGACTTATGGAGCCTCTGAGGTTCCAGACAGAGCTTGGGGTTATTCCTGATACTCTCACCCACAGTCCGGTGGAGACTCTGGTTGCTGCCTGGCACTCGGCAGCATCGGAGACCCTTGACCGGATTGCGCCACTACGGCCCCTCTGAGGCGGCAGATCCCGGAGACCTCCCTGGTTCACCGAGGAGCTCCGGGAGATGAAGCGCCAGAGGAGACGCCTAGAGCACCTATGGAGGTCCGATAAGTCCGAGTCGAACCGAGCAATCCTAACAACCAGCATCAAGGAGTACATCAGGGCACTTAGGGCAGCAAAAAGATCTCACATTGCCACCTTGGTTGCGTCTGCTGAGTTCCGCCCAGCCGCCCTGTTTAGGATAACCCGCTCCCTCCTAAATAGGAGGGATACGGGGGAACCCTTGCAGGGTAGAGCTGAGGATTATGCCCAATTCTTAGCGGACAAAATTGCTCGGTTTCGGTCGGATTTGGACTCCATCCCTGCAGTTCCAGCCGAGGCACAAGAGGATGAATTGGTAGACCACCTCTGGGTTGAGTTTCAGGATGTTGCCCCTGGGGATGTGGACAAGGCCATGAGAGCTGTGAGTGCCTCCACCTGTGTACTGGACCCAGGTCCCTCATGGCTGGTTGCCAACAGCAGTGAGGTGACACGAGGCTGGATCCAGGCGGTTGTTACCGCCTCTCTTCGGGAGGGGCACTTCCCCACCACACTTAAAGCAGCAGTGGTGAGACCCCTCCTGAAGAAGCCATCTCTGGATCCAGCTGTTCTTAACAACTATCGACCAGTCTCCAACCTCCCTTTTGTAGGGAAGGTTATCGAGAAGGTGGTGGCCTTCCAGCTCCAACGGTCCTTGGAGGAAGCAAGCTATCTCGACCCCTTCCAGTCAGGCTTCAGACCCGGTTACAGCACAGAAACCGCTTTGGTTGCATTGACCGATGATCTCTGGAGAGTCAGAGTCCGAGGCCATCCCTCTATCCTGGTTCTCCTCGACCTCTCGGCGGCTTTCAATACCATTGACCACGGTATCCTTCTGCGACGACTGCGGGAGGTGGGGGTGGGAGGCACTGTTTTGCAGTGGTTCTCCTCCTACCTCTCGGACAGTTCGCAGTTGGTGTTAGTGGGGGGGCAGAGATCGACCCCTAGGCCCCTATCATATGAGGTGCCGCAGGGTTCGGTCTTATCCCCCCTACTATTTAACATCTACATGAAACCGCTGGGTGAGATCATTCGGAGGCACGGGATAAAATACCATCAATACGCGGACGATACTCAGTTGTATCTGTCCACCCCGTGCCAACTCAATGAAGCGGTGGATGTGATGAGCCGGGGTCTTGAGGCCGTTATGGACTGGATGAGGGCTAACAAGCTTGTACTCAACCCGGAGAAGACCGAGTGGCTGTTGTGTTTCCCTCCCAATAATTCGATCAGTGTTCCATCACTCAGGCTGGGGGGTCAAACTTTATACCCCTCAGAGAGGGTTCGCAACTTGGGAGTCCTCCTGGATCCACAGCTGACTTTCGACCATCATCTGACGGCTGTGACCAGGGGGGCATTTGCCCAGGTTCGCCTGGTACGCCAGTTGCGACCCTACCTGAATCGGGAGGCCCTCACAACAGTCACTCGGGCCCTTGTGACCTCTAGGCCGGAATACTGCAATGTGCTCTACATGGGGCTGCCCTTGAAGAGCATCCGGCGACTTCAGCTAGTCCAGAACGCGGCCACGCGAGTGATTGTGGGTGCACCTCGGTTCGCCCACATAACACCTATCCTCCGCGAGCTGCGCTGGCTACCTGTTGATCTCTGGGTGCGCTTCAAGGTGCTACTTGTCACTCATAAAGCCCTCCATGGTAGTGGATCTGCGTACTTGAGAGACCGCCTCCTGCCAATTACCTCCCTGCGACCAATTAGATCGCATAGATTAGGCCTCCTCCGAGTACCATCTGCCAGTCAGTGTCGACTGGCAACCACACGGAGGAGAGCCTTTTCAGTAGTAGCTCCGACCCTTTGGAATGATCTCCCCGCGGAGATTCGTACCCTCACCACCGTCCAGACCTTCTGCACAGCCCTTAAGACCTGGCTAGCCCGTCAGGCCTGGGGATAAAGATAATCTGTCCCCACCCGAATGATGAATGAATGTTGTTTACTATTTTACCTTTATGTACTATTTTGTGTCTATTGTCTGTACCCTCCCTTCCCCATTTTATGTAAGCCACCCTGAATCCCCTCAGGGAAAAGGGCGGCCTATAAATATTAATAAAATCACTAAAAAATCACTAAAAAATGTGACCAAGTGGGACCACTTGGCAGTCATGTGACTGGGTGGGCATGGCCAACTTGTAAAATCACTTAACAACGCTTTTGCTTAGCAACCAAAATGTTGGCTCAGAAACTCTGGCATTTGAAGCACGGAAGTCTTAAAGCTGTCAAGTTACAAGACTCCTGCACCCCTAACCCTTTAGAAAAGAAAACCTCAGGGGTGTTCAAACTTGACAGCTTTAAGACTTTAAGGTTTAGATAGGACTCTTAGAGGTGGGCGGGCATTTGGTGAGCCAGCCAATCAGTGAGCAGTGGGCAGGGCAAGCATGATGTGGATGGGGGGGGGAGCTGGAACCGGTTCTAAATGGCACAGTAGATTTGTGGACTGGCAGGAACACATCCCTGATATGAAGTAGCAGTTAAATTTATTCATTTCTGTGTTTTTCCTCTTTGTTCTGAATATGGATGCACAGTAGAAAGAACTAATATCTAGATTTATAAATTATAATTTTAAATTAAGTTTTAGACTTCTTTTGCAATGGCAATATGGTATATCTCATGGGAAGAATCAGAAAAAAACTGAAAATCTGAGCCTCTATTAAAATTATTTCTATTACTCAGGTTGATTTATGTAACTAACCTCTGGTTAGGTTTAGGTTTAGGTTTATTGGTTTTGTATGCCGCCCACTCCCGAAGGACTCCGGGCAGCTCACAATAAACAGGGGAGGGAATAAATAAGACAATACAAACAATTTTAAAATCCACAACAGTCACAATTAAGATGCTGGGTGCTTTAACAGCCCCCAGCCTGCCGGAACAGCCAGAACTTAGTAGCTTTACGGAAGGCCAGGAGGGTAGTAACGGTCCGGATCTCCACAGGGAGCTCGTTCCAGAGGGCCAGAGCAGCAACAGAGAAGGCTCCCCCCCCGGGGGGATCGCCAGCCGGCAATGAGTTCAGGGAACTCATTGCAATATTTTTTTCCATATTCTGCTTTAAAAAGGATTTAAATTGCTTTTAGTACTATGAAAACATCAAACAAACCATAGTGAGTAGTATAGTCCATTGATACATATCTACTTATACAACTACCTATATAGTTGTAATGTTTTCGTTACATTTTTGAAAAAATTGTAAGGAAGCATAGACACACTGACTAACATAGATAAATACTAGAGATTATAATATACATTCATGGAGTAAACCCCATTGATCATATTGGGAGTTTCTTCTGAATAAGATTAGAATTACTCTGTGATTTTAGCATATTTTTGAAAAAAATAATCGTTTTAATAGGACACCTCTGACTAAAGTGATTCATGAATCACTTCTTTTCATATCAATTCAAAATTTCCACGCTATTTCTCTTTTAAGAAAGGGGACAGCTTCAACAATTATATTTTTCTAATAAAAATTCATAGAGTTTTAGATTCCCCCAATCATCTAGTGAACTAACTATGAATGTTTTTTATTAATTCATTCCAATCTCTCGAGAATCCATCCTTACTGGTTCTTTGGGAATGCTTAATAAGAGAAGTATGTGTACCAGTAAAAAAGATTTCATAATGGCTAAAGGAGATAGAAGCTTGTGAAGGAAGATAGGTAAATCATTTCTTTATTCTGTATGAAACTTTATAGAAAACAAATCAGTTCCTGCAATACTGTAGGATATGGGTCGCAGTTTGTATTTGCAGGTGCTATGTAACAGAAAATAAGAAAATATCTATCCATGTCTTTTGCACTTTAAACATTAGCCATCACTTTAAATATATGATCATGATTTTAGCTTTATAAAGAAAAAATGATAAATAATATATCAGTCAATGAACTTGTAACACAGCCAGCTTAATAGTTGTTGATTTTATTTACTTCACTCCTGCTTCTAGAAGTGTCTCGAAGTTTTATATTTAACTGTTTTCAGTCACAGTTAGCAGAATGTTAAGACAAAGTAAAGGGTTTGATCTTAAGGTATGAAAATCTTTGAATGTTTTAAAAATTGAATAGAAATGTTTAAGAACAGCACTTTAAGTATTAACAGAAGCAAAACCATTTTAATATATCATTCATGCTGCTAATAGAACTTGAGTTATCTAGTTTAATGTTCTTCAAAAGCTCTATAGGAAATCTGAAAGAAGAAATGACTTATATATGTTAACTGTTTCTTCTTCTTTTTTCTTTTGTTGTTTTACTCGTCCATAGGATGGAATGGAAAAACATCCTTAGTTCCAGGAATGCAGCTATTTATTTCTCTTTCCATTGTGTAAAAATCAGAATGTGGCATTCATTTTTATTGCTTTCTTGAATCTTATTTAGATGAATGTTTCTTATCACCATATTACATTTATCTATAAATGGTTCCTGTTTATGTTTCAAAACTTCTGTATGTCCTCAGATTTTTTACACCCTCTAGACTGAGTCAAGCTAATGAAAAATCCTCCCTATTGCCTTTAAAATTCAACTAGTCTGTAATTGACATCTAAGAAAGAAGTGCATTTAAATCTGGAAAACAGATGTAATAGAAGATAGAGAATACAAATATTCTTTCTTTTGTTTTAAAAATACTAAATTAAGAAATCACAAATCAGTCATTTTTTACAGTCAGTAGGTTTATTGTAAATACATTTATTTTTAAAAAATATTATTGTTATTGTGATAATCACCCAGATAAAATCACCTATGGAAAACCAGAATAAAAGCACCAGATTTATTTTTTTGGGATTTTCTGGTAATCTGGAAATGCATGTATTGCTTTTTATATTGTTTTTAACCATGTATGTCATGTCATTGTTGGGGAATGCATTAATAAGCATTGTCATCAGACTTGATCCTTCTCTTCACATGCCAATGTGCTATTTCATTGCCAGTCTATCTCTGGTGGATATTTGCTATACATCTGTCACTGCCCCTAAAATGTTAGTAAACTTCCTTTCAGAGGACAAATCTATCTCCTTTGTTGGATGTGCTGCCCAGCTATATTTCCTTCTCTCACTAGGAACTACAGAGTGCTTTCTTCTTGCGGCCATGGCTTATGATCGCTTCTTAGCCATCTGTAATCCATTGCGCTATCCTTTAATCATGAACAAACAGCTTTGTGCATGTCTGGTGGCTGGATCATGGGCTAGTGGGATTTTGCTTTCACTAGGCCAAACAACTCTGATATTTTCTTTGCCTTTTTGTGATGAACATTGGATCAACTATTTCTTTTGTGACATCCCACCACTCTTGAAGCTAGCCTGTGGAGATACCTATCTAAATGAAATCACAGTCTTTATGGCTGGGCTGCTAATCACTCTGATCCCATTATTGCTAATCCTGTTCTCCTATGTCCACATAATCAACACTGTGCTGAAAATTGCATCTGCAAAGGAGAGGCAGAAAGTTTTTTCCACCTGTTCCTCACACATTATTGTCATCACTTTGTTCTATGGATCTGCTAGTGCAATGTACCTGCGGCCCAGATCTACCTATGCTTTTGAAACAGATAAATTTCTAGCTCTGCTTTATTCCATTGTAACACCAACTTTGAATCCTATTATTTATAGTTGGAGAAACAAAGAGATAAATGAAGCTCTCAAGAGAAGATTTGCTTCAAAATTGTCCCCTTATAGAAGGTGATTAAAAGTCATGAAGTTAATCCAGAGAAGTGGATTATTTCCATCCCAATATGATTTTTTTTCTTTTAAATATTCATAAGTATATTATATTATTGCTTCCTATTGGTATGTCTATGCCATACATGCTATATTGCTATATTAACAATTAAGTCTTGTCAATATTAATTTTGGCTGTTAAGCAACATGGCTGTTTAAACTAATTTTTACTCATTTGGAAGAAACTGTATTATATTTAAAAACTCTTAAGAACATGAATAATTCTGACAAAGCTTAATGTTTTAAAATAATAAAGGAGCTAGTAGCATCTTTGTAGAATGAAATATATTCCTAGTTTCTTTGATAACTTAAATGCATATATTTACTAATAGTATCACCTTAATTTATTATATTAAATTTAGTTGCACATCACATACATACATACATACATACATACATACAATTTCATCAAGATTTCTCTTTTTCCAATTGTTAAGCCCTTTAAATAAAATTAGCGCATGAACACAGCTACTGCTTTTTTCCATTCATTATTTTCTCTTCCCATGTTGTTGGTTAATGGCGGTACACTGATACATGGGGAAATAATTGAATGATGCAACTGAACCAAAACATACGATAATAGCATTTTCCACATAAGGAATGCCAATTTCTGGTAGATTTCAAGGGACCAGGGTTCAAGAAGAAATAAAGTCAATAACAATTTATCTTCACATGACATTGATTTCTATTTTGTTAAATTCCTTTTCCAATCTTCAACACTATAAAAGTTACAACTTGAGACTGGAGCTTCAGCGATCAAGATCCTCTGAGTTTCTCTCTTTTCTGGTTGAAGAGAAAGTTAAGCTCTAGGGACATGGGCAAGGCACACTGAATTATTATTTTAAAATTCTTTTTATGCAACATTTGAGGAGTGCAGGTTTTCCTCCCTGTGCATTAATATAGCACAACTATAGTGTATAACTGCACAGACCACTATAGATTCTCTGTCTAGTGGTGTGTGTGTGCATAAGATGTTTTGTTTCCCAAAATACATATTAATCTGCAAAGAAAGCAATATTTTTAAAAAAAGCTACAGAAGAGACAGAAAACTGTATACTCAATATTAATATAAATGAAGACAACAAAAATGTGTTCACTAACATTCACAATAAAGTATTCAGGAGTTATTTCATCCAAAAAGAAATTTGGAAGAGAAAACATTATATTCTTTCCCTGTATTTAAGAAGTTTCCTTTCCAGGAATTCTAATGCTAGGAAGGTTGAGTGATTTATTTTCTCTCAGTCACATTGCAGAAGAGTTGATGAAAAAGTGGTTTCAAGAACAATTAACAATGGGATATTATTATTGAAGAGGTTAATTAGATACAACATGCTATTTTTAGTTGTTATGTAAAAAAATCCTTTTACTTCCAGACTTTATAAATTATAAAATCCATTATGAAAATGGAACATTTAGTTAGGTTTTCTTTTCAATTGACTCTTTAACAGTGTACCCTGTAATCTATAATAGTTAAATACATTCTTATTGTGAAAAGTTTTATATCAAACTATTTTATTTTTTATACTGTTATCATTAAAACATTAACAGAATTCACAATGGACTGTGAATCAGCGCGCACGCGCGCGCGCGCGCACACACACACACACACACAAATTACATACATACATACATACATACATACATACATACATATTGCTCACAGCTGTTTGGCTGTCATTTTTATTTATTCTTATGCAACTCCAATTCAAGTTGAAAACCAAAATTATTCTTCTGACATCATTGAAACATAACTAGATTAGACTCTACAAACATTAATAGTAACAAGAACAATAATTTAAAAAAGAAATTATATGTGTAATATAATCAATTTGTGGTTTAATTTTTTAGATTTATTTGTATTTCTGCAGTGGCCAAAATTGAATTATATAGGTTTGGTGTCCTGATTCATTGCAGTTATGATGTTATCTATCTATCTACATCTATCTATCTATCTATCTATCTATCTATCTATTTATTTTATTTGTATCCCACCTTTAACATTTTTACTAATAATGCCAAGCAGTGAATATATCCAACATATCTTTCTCATCCCACAACAATAGTCCTGCTGGGCTGAGAGAATGACTAGGCCAAATTCAACTAGCCAGATTTCATGGCTAAGGCAGGACTTGAACTCACAAATTTCTAGCCTGGTACAATAATCATTGGAGCAAACCAGCTCTCTATCATAAATCTCTTCTTCTTGTTGTATTAAGCCAAAATTTATTGGTAGATATAAGGCATTCAAAAAGTTCTGAAATGGAAAAAAACATTAAAAAGCAACTAAATATTAAACAAATGCATGTTCAATTTAGTCATAAAAAGTCTATGTAATTATAATATTTGATAAATGCTAATATCTTCCAGAATTGAGCCATACAATTTTAGCTTATAAATATTGATAAATAAATCTTATTAGAAATCATAATTCCCACTCTACACAAGATAGTTTAATCCCAGTGATCAACAACTCTTTGCTCAGATGGAGAATTTAAAAGGGGAGGTAAGAATTGTCTCAGTTTTAAAAGAAAAAATGACGGAGCTTTATAATATTTTTTTTCCTCAGCAGAACTGAATGATTGGTTTTATTTCCCGAGATTTAACATTATGTATATTTTTTTACACAACTGATCATTATAATTTAAATTTATAAAGTAATGAATGGTTCTTTTTCTTTTGCATACAAAGAAATAGTGTATGCTGCAGAACAGCACTATATCAATCAATTTCAGCTTCTTGGTCTTTCTGATGCGCCCCACTTGCAAAGTATTTTCTTTTTTTACATTTTTGGGAATCTATATTATCACTTTGAATGAAACCTTATAATTTTCCTCCTTAGATTAGCTGGTCTTGCCCTATATAAACCCATATTCTTTTTTCTAAGAAATGTAGCCTTCCTTGAGATCTGCTTACATCAGTCACTATTACCAAGATGCTTGACAATGTTGATTCCTGGAATAAATGCATTTCCTCTGTTGGCTGTGCTACACAGATCTATTTTTCTTTTTTTTTCTTGGTGGAACATAATGTTTCCTTTTGGTGTAAATAGCCTACAATTGTTACGTTGCCATCTGTAATCCTCTGTATATTTATATTTATATTTATTAGTATTTATAGGCCACCCTTTTCCCTGAGGGGACTCAGGGTGGCTTACATAAAATAAGGAAGGGAGGGTACAGACAATAGACGCAAACAATACATAAAAGTAAAATAGTAAGCAACATTACCCTATCTGTATTACCCTATCTTGACGGGTCAAAGAATTTTATATCAGTTTAGCTCTAGCCTCTCGACCTCTTGGTTCTTCATGTCATTTGGTCTGAGAAGTATCATGTTCAGACTGTCTTCTGTGATTCCAATGTCATCAAGTGTTTCTTTTGTGACTTTATTGAAATTGCCATGTGGAAACACCTTTATGATGGAAATTACTGTTTTTGCGATGGCAGTTATTTATGTTACTTTTACCCTTTCTTCTGATCTTATTGTCTTTTTCTGGGATCATTGTTGCTATTTTGAAGATCTCATCCTCTGAGGGCCGGAAGAAGACTTTTTCTACTTGTTCCTCATATCTCATAGTTGTGACCTTATTCTATGGTTTTAGTTCCATCATGTACCTGAAACCCAATTTCACTTATTTTCCCAATACTGATAAATACCTGTCCCTTTTTTACACATTCATTGGCCCCATTTTAAACCCTATAATTTACAAATTGAAGAACAAAGAAGTAAAAGGTATTTGGTTGACTATTTTTAAACACATACATTGTATCATCCCAAGGAAATGGGATATTTATACTACACAGTTTTCAAACCTATAGGAATCTAATTCCCCAAAATTCCCCAAGCCAAAAATAGATGCAAAATAAACAAATCCATTGGTTTATTGGATTCTTTCCTCCTAGAATCAAAATGGGACAATTTAAAAAAATAATAGGATTGATTTTTAATTGAAAACAAGTAATAAACTACTTATTTTAATAAAATAATTTATCTCTTCATCAAATCTATATAATATATTTTCCAAACCATTAAGACTTTTCATGAGACTATGTCATTTTAATTTATCTGTATTTTATAATTTTGGACTTTTCTGTTGCTTTTACTGGTTTCTGCATTGCACGTTGTTTTTACAATATCGGCGGTTATATACATCATTTAAAATAAATAATTCAAAAACATTAATGTCTCCTTCATTTCCAAATATAGTTTTATAATCTACTACTAAATAAAGTAGAAGAATGTGGGTTAGACAGCATCATCACCAGATAGATTAATAACTGGCTGACCAACCGCACTCAATGTGTAGTCCTCAATGGAATTGCTTCTTCATGGAGGGAAATATGCAGTGGAGCACCCCAAGGCTCTTTTTTGGGCCAGTACTCTTCAACATCTTCATCAATGATTTGGATGAGTGAATAAATGGGGAATTCATCAAATTTGCAGATAACACCAAGCTGGCAGGAATAGCCAACACTCCAGAAGATAGGCTAAAGATACAGAAGGATCTTGACAAACTTGAACATTGGGAACTATCTAATAAAATGAAATTCAGTGGTGAAAAGAGTAAGGTTCTACATTTAGGCAACAAAAACGAAATGCACAGATACAATATAGGGGGTACCTTGCTCAGTAGTAGTAACTGTGAAAGGTATCTTGGAGTCCTAGTGGACAACCATTTAAATATGAGCCAGTAGTGTGCAGCAGCTGCCAAAAAAGCCAACACAGTTCTAGGCTACATAAACAGAGGGATAGAATCAAGATTATGTGAAGTGTTAATACCGCTTTATAATGCCTTGGTAAAGCCACACTTGGAATACTGCATTCAGTTTTGGTTACCACGATGTAGAAAAGATGTGGGGACTCTAGAAAGAGTGCAGAGAAGAGCAGCAAAGATGATTAGGGGGCTGGAGACTAAAACATATAAAGAACTGTTCCAGGAACTGGGTATGTCTAGTTTAAGAAAGAAGGACTAGGGGAGACATGATAGCAGTGTCCAATATCTCAGGGGTTGCCACAAAGAAGAGAGAGTCAAACTATTCTCCAAGGCACCTGAGAGTAGAACAAGAAGCAATGGGTGGAAACTAATCAAGGAGAGAAGCAACTCAGAACTGAGGAGAAATTTCCTGACAGTTAGAACAATTAATCAGTGGAACAGCTTGCTTCCAAAAGTTGTGAATGCCCCAAAACTGGAATTCTTTAAGAAGATGTTGCATAGCGATTTGTCTGAAATGGTAAAGAGTTTCTTGCCTAGACTGGGGATTGGACCAGAAGACCTTCAAGGTCCCTTCCAACTCTGCTATTGTATTATTCTATTAATGTATTTGGTAGTAGTTGCAACACAAATGTTGATCAGTAGCATTTGAACTTTTTTTGTGTCCCATTTAGCATTAACAATATTGTCTTCAGTATCTGCTAGGATGCTGACTCCCACAAAATGCTGTTACTATAATTTTACAATACAAGTAGAATTGATACTCATAATTTTGTTATGCTGTCTTGATTACTTCAAAGAGATGATGTCAAAGAGAAAGTTTGAAATCACTTCCTTGCTTTCCTGCCTTGATTTTTCATAGAACTAGGGACAATCCCTTTTAAGACACACACCAGTCCTCTTTCAGATTCAGATTTAATTTATGTCTAAATCTTCTATTTTTTAAAGTCAAATATAAATTATGGGGAAAATGTCTTAGAACACTGCAAAAAACAACAACAACAACAACAACAACAACAACTGAACTCCAAAATCCTATAGCTAAATATTGGCTGAAGTATTCTGGATATATTAACTTCCATTTTATAGTTTTATTATGAATAGCCTTATGTTGAAGGGAAAATTGCAAGATTCTCACTTAATGCTATAGATATGCATATACCTTTTCAGAAGATTAGCAAAAAGATTTATTTCAAATGATTCCATTTTAGGCAAACATGATATAAAGTATATGGGAATTTTCCACAGAGATTTATTTTTCCAGCATTGCTAGCAGAACAGCACTTCCGAAAATCAGAATATATTTGTATACACCTGAAATTAATTTCTTTATCTTCAGAATTTTGGGTGGGAAGGAGGTTATCTCCAACTATTCTTTAAATAAAGAACAAAAGAAACAAATGAAAAACAATTGACACATTTCATATTTTGAAAGTCTAAGATTACAATGTGGCCTCTGTGTGTTGACACATATATTCACTTAGAGTTTGGAGTTATATGTAATTTTTTTAACTGCATGCCCTATTCTCCTATTCTGAAATCAGATGTAGATCAAATGCAGGAAGGGTCTTTGTAGGTATGAAGTATTTCATGAAATCATAAATAATAATTTTAACTGATAAACACTTATTCTATCTTTCTTATTCAATGCAATAGACAATCCCATCAAGATCCCAAAGGATTGAGCTTCACCACCATAATTTCAAACTAAAATGAAAATCATAGAAGACTTATTTGTCTCATGAGAACTGATTCTATTCCTATATGTATTACTAATGTGTTCAGCACATCTCAGAAAAGATTCATGCTTTCATATAAAAAATCCTACATTTCTCAGTTATTTGTACTGTAGACTACATTATTCTGCAGGCTGGCTGTTACTCTTGCTGAAACATGGAAGATCAACAGTTTCTTCATGGTATTCTTCATTTTTAATATATTTCTGTGGGGAGGAAAGAGGAAAAAAGTCAGGATAGAATAATCCATTTTTAAAAAAAATAATATTGTCAAAGAACTGAAATGTATAAGAATTATTATTTTACCATGAATAATGTGTATTTTTAATTGTAGAAATTAATAAAAGAATCAGTTACTTGGAATATATAATGTTGTTGAAGGATTTTTTTCCTTTACTGTGATCATATTGTAAGTAGAGTAATGACAAATGATACTATAGCTGTTAATTATCACTGCAGTGCAATATTAATACCCACCAAGTTGGTAGAAGCTTGTTCCAAAAAGGAAGGAAGGGAAGGAGGGAGGGAAGGAAGGAAGGAAAGATCTATTTATTGTTTTTTTAGAATTTAAGAGATAAGAAGAGATTCTCTCAATTCCTTTTTTCAAGAATACCAACTAAAAGGTGTTATTGCTTTTATTTATTTATTAAATATATACACAACTCAACTTACCATAAAGTGACTCTGGACAATTTGCAAAATGATACAAAGATTACAAAAATTAGTAAGACTTCGATTCAGTCATTTAGTCACTAGTAACTATTCAAGACACAATGGATAAAATTTTATCAAGTTTTTCTGCCAGGAATAGTTTTTAAATAATTCTTATTAGCTCAAGCTTGAGCTGTGAACTATAGCATCTAGCTATTTTACCTGTTATTTTCTAGGATCTTCTAACAATGATCAATTATTGCATTATGTGTCCTAAATATTTCAGCTTCAGCAAGATTACTTCATTCAAGAGTGCCATACTGAAGTTGCATTCTATATTCTACCCACTATCATGCATTGTGTGTGTCATTAACAGCTCTACATTGACCCTAAGCCCTTTATAAGCTAATTCTTTTTTCTAGTTTTCACATTTTCTCTTTCCTACTTCAACTATAATTTACACACAGAGAGGGGGGGGAGGGAGGGAGGGAGGGAGGGAGAGAGAGAGAAAAAATCTTTTTGGTTTTATTAAATGGCATGTACTAGTTTGATGCTACTTTCCCTAGACTGATGAACTTCTGAAATACAGATATTTTTTTTGTTGTTTCAAACTTTCTATATATCATATCATTAGAACAAGTTAGTCAGCTCTCTACTTGTTCCTGTCAAAAATATCTGATAATCAAGAGAAAGGGAAAAAAAAGAAAAAGTACCAACCAAAAAAAAATCTTTAGGGAATTCTGTTGTTTATTACCATCCATTATAAACACTATTATTCATTTTTTTTCTTTTCTGCTTCACCCATCCACAAAAGAATTAATTCTTATTACATGATTACTATGTAACATTAAGAAAGTTGAGCAGAACATTATCAGCTGAAGTTATTATTCAATAGCCAATTGTGAAAACATGGGAAGTCTATAAAATCAATTAACATTTAATCTATAAAACAAGGGAATATTCATAGATACTTCAAAGGTTAAAAGTCAGGGAGCACTAGATTTTAAATCGTGATAGATGGTAACAACAGAGCCAAAAATATTGTTCATTTGCATTGCAGAGAAACTGGGAGAAAACTGTTTACATACTATGGTCTTTAAAAGTGTCAAATGTAAATATGAGGGGTTACAGGGAAAATATCTAGTTCTACAAATGTGCATGTTGAAAATATCTAGTTCTACAAACTGCATGTTGTGACATGCAGTTTCATCTCTTTCTTGTTCTCCCTTTTCACAATCTAGTAGAAGGCTGGGAAAGTAAAATACAGAATCAAGCAACTTGACTTTGCTTCTAAAAGTTGCAAATCTCCAGGTTTTTTTTTTACTAACTTTAATCCTTTTCCATAAATCAGATATTGCCCTGTGAGGTAGCAGAGGTAATTAATATCTATCAAGTCAATTCCTACTGAATATTTCTTAAAATGCTCAAAGATCTCTAAATATCAGTGAGATAACTTTTATAAGAGTCATGCTTATTTTTTTCCCCAATATATTCTTCCAGAATATCAGGTACATTTGTTTTTCATAACAATTTCTACAAAATTATTTGAAACCTATATTGGTTTGCATTTTCTTAAGTATTTCTTGGATCCCTTTAAAAAAATTAATAGTACAAAATTGGCCTTTTTCCATCTCGGTGTAACAAAGAATTATCTGATGTAATTTTGATGTATTTTAGATACATCTTAAGGCATTTTTGAAATTTCACATTTGAATTCATTAACAACTCTGACATAGGCATCACTTGACCTAATATTTTCTTTTTAACAAGAATTTTATTCCTTATTCCAGCATTTATCTCAATTTCCAAATTTCTTTTTTTCCCCTGAAATGATCTGTTGAAGGAGAATGATTTACCTTAGCTATTTTAGAATACAGTGTGTTGAAAATGTTCATGCAACTTAATTTATTTATCCTTGTTTATTACTAAAAGAATATGTATATTTTTCTAGTCCATGTATGATACGCCATGCACTAAAGAAATAACTAAAAGAATATCAGCTTCGCTTTATCTCTGGTTAGTTCCTTCTCTTAATATAAAGTCATTAATTAATTTCAAAATCATTTTGCCTCTCTTGAATTGCCTTCTTGTTTTCCCTTTTATTCTTTGGAATAGACTTATTTTGAAGAACAAACAAGTGCCTTTTGAAATGAAGATGATATTTCAGCAATATAGAAATATTTATTTTCACCAAGCTGAATGGTTACAATTGTATTTTTGAAAAACATGATAGGAATTCTAAATAAAATTTGATCTCCTTGGTCTCCTTGGCTTTCTGTTTTAAGTTCATCTTTAAAAAATGCTTTATTCTGACTTTCTGCTTTGGATTTCTTTGGACATTTAACATTTACACACAATATTTTTTATTTATTTATTTATTTATCAATTTGTATGGCTGTCTATTTTACAAAAATGATTCTGGATGACATGAAAATATTTATTATTAATCAATATTATATGATAAAACTCTTATCACAACATCAGTAGGTTGAAATATGTATGAACATACACAGTTAATAAAAGGCTCTAGCACTTTTTATAATTAATTGCAGAGTTATTTCTTTCTTCAATTACTGTTAGTGGTATGACTAAATCTTCAAGTTTAATTACAGAAGTGATTGTTTATTGAAACATGTATTCCACTGGATTCTCCCTTGAGCTAATTTCTAAGTTGACTTTGAATAAGATTTATGTTAAATATTAATAAATAATTAACAATAATGTTTTTATGAAAATGGCAACAAGATCCTGATTTCTTCTATGTTTGCCATTATTGATAATGTCTATGGATGGTGTTAAAATATTCCTTAAAAATAAAAACAAAATAAAGCCCAAGTGACACCAATACAGCATCAAATATGAAACTATAAAAAGTTAATTATAAAAGCACTATATGTCATTAATATTTATAAAATAATTTAAAAAATAGCCAGAAGTCTTCTAATGAATTATTCCATAAGCCTAAATATCAAACTGTTTTTTTTTTATGAATAGTAGTAATACTTCAGAAAATGTAATCACAGTGAACAGACCTTTTTCTGAAAACTGAGAGATTCTGGCGATTTCATTTGAGAGAAGATTATCTTTGAGCCAATGCCTAAAAATGAACTCTGTGTTTAATCTTAATTTAAAGATTGCAAGATTGTTTGAGATCCATAAAAGTTATAGTCTATTAAATTGCAGCTAGTATTACCAATGGTGATTTCTTTTATTTTATCAGGTGTAATGGACAACTTGAGAGATGGCAATCAGACTTCTTGGCCTAGAGAGTTTATATTAATGGGGATCTCAAATTACTGGGAGACAAACATTGCACTTTTTGTGACATTTGTCATTATTTACATGATGGCCATGATTGGCAACTTGCTCCTTGTACTTCTGGTCATAGTAGATTCTCACCTTCACAGCCCTATGTATTTCTTCCTCTCCAACTTCTCTGTCTTGGAGGCTTGTTATACTTCAACTGTGGTGCCCCAAATGCTGTCTCATCTCCTGTCTGAGGAAAGGATCATTCCTCTCATCCGCTGTGGTATACAACTCTACTTCTTCCTTTCATTTGGAATTACAGAATGTTTTCTTCTTAGTGTGATGTCATATGATCGTTATGTTGCCATTTGCCTTCCATTACACTATAGCCTCACAATAACCAAAAAGGTCTGTATTTCAATGGCAACTGTTTCTTGGGTGGGAGGTTTATTTTTTTCTGCCATAAATACTGCATTTACTTTGAACTTATCCTTTGGTATCCACAATAAGATTGATCATTTTCTCTGTGAAATGCCTGCCTTAGTGAAAATAGCTCATGGAGATGCATATCAAGCCAAAATGTGCATGTCTGTTTCATGTCTATTTACTTTGGTCTTGCCACTTCTATTAATTCTTATGTCATACACTCGCATTCTGTACTCCATCTTTGGCAAAGGTTCTCTCTCGCATAAAGCCATCTCCACATGCTCTTCTCACATGACAGTAGTTACACTTTTTTTTGGATCAGTCCTTTCAATATATATGCAGTCAAAATCCAGCACTTCAAAGGAATATGTGAAAATGGCATCTGTGTTTTATATCATCATTACTCCAGCACTCAACCCTCTCATATATAGTTTGCGAAATAAAGAGGTGACTCAGGCCCTGAAGAAATTAATGTATAAAGTTGGAGGTATTGATTGACAGTATGAAATGCGGATACCTAGAGGAATCTGTATTTCTCTAGGATGCCTCAGAACCATTTTTGATATAAAACTAATAAACAATATAAGTCTGGGACTTTCTCTTTCAGAAGAAAATATTGTAGATACTTTTCTAAAATAGTTTGAATAAAAATATGTGACAGTTCACAAAACAGTGTGACTTGGAGATATCAGAAAGTTCCAATTCCTGCCTTGTTCTTTCCTCCCAAGATCTTTGATTTCTTTTCTTTTTCTTTGTTTTCCCTCCCCACGAGTCAGTGATCATATTTCCAGTACTTAAATTACTTGGTTTTGTTAGAACACCTGTAGTGTCTACAGGAATAATTTTATATAAAAAATATAGAGTGGGTTATAGTCTGTAAACTCATATTATAGTGACATGTTGGCCTAATGGTGAACTCATCTCCCACTCAGAAGTTTGAGAGTTCAATCCTAAGTGGCAGCAGATATTTCTCTCCTGGAGCACAAAGAAAAAATATCGGCTGTGAACTCTGCATGGTGTCAGGAAGGGCATCTGGCCAGTAAATGCTCATCCAGTTATCTACCCTGAAATAAGGGATTATAGGGTTGTAAAAAGGGATTTTTAAGTGTATTACCTCATATAGTGATATCATTCATAGCATCCCAGCTGCCATTCTATATGTCTATATTTTAATTATGCATTTAAAATCAAAGATAAATTTGGATGGTACAAGAATTCTAGTAGGAGCCAAGGAAGAGTCCTTGCACAATGAAATTTGATAATTATTGATATTTTTTTCCTTTTTTGTATATAATATTCAATCTAATTAACATATGCAAGAGGAAGACCTATGCAAAAAGTTTATTGTGCTACAAAAATACAAGAAATGAAAAGCAAATAGCTTTCTGATGACAAATAAAAATTTAATGAGAAGTATTATTTCATATATATATTGAATTGAATTGAATTGAATTTATTATATTTCTATGCCGCCCTTTTCCCCGAAGGGGACTCAGGGCGGCTCACAACCCAAGTCAAAGGGGAAGGGTACAAATAAGAAATAAAAAGACAGACAAAACAATACCATAGTTTAAAAGCACACAACAACCATACCATTCGAGGGGGGGACAAGACTCATTAGCCCCAGGCCTGTCGGAATAGCCAGGTTTTAAGGGCTTTGCGGAAGGCCTGGAGGGTGGTGAGGGTTCAAATCTCCACGGGGAGCTCATTCCAAAGGGCCAGAGCAGCCACAGAGAAGGCCCTCCTCCGGGTGGTTGCCAGACGGCATTGGCCGGCGGATGGAATTCGGAGGAGGCCTAATCTGTGGGATCTAATCGGTCTATTGGAGGTGATCAGCAGCAGGCGGTCTCTCAAGTACCCAGGTCCAATACCATGAAGGGCTTTATAAGTGATGACTAGCGCCTTGAAGCGTATCCGAAGACCAATAGGCAGCCAGTGCAGCTCGCGGAGGATAGGTGTAATGTGGGTGAACCGAGGTGCACCCACAATCGCTCGCACAGCTGCATTCTGGACAAGCTGAAGTCTCCGAATGCTCTTCAAGGGCTGCCCCATTTTATATTGAATGTTTTAGTTGAAAAAAGAAATATATAAAACAACAAAAGTGGAAAGAAGAAAAAAGAAAAAAGGTTTAGGAAACAATGCAGGTAAAAGTAGAGAAAACAAAATGATTAAAGAAATGCCCTATGATTTTAATTACAGCAGCTTTAGTCAAAATTGATATCATCCCTCCTTAAAGCCTTAAGAAAATCAGTTATCCTTTAACATTAACAATTGAGAATACTTAATTGTAGAAGTGTAAATATGGGAAATGTTGAGGAAAGTAATCATGGAAAGTTAGAATTCTTCATTGTGGAAAATAAAATAATACAATAAACTGAATGCAGTAAGGTAACATAGGCAAAATTTCAAGAAAGTAGATAAAGACACAAAAGCAATGATGAGTTGGATTTAATGTGAAGTCAAGAAAAGAAACTTTTATATATTCTAGATAACTTATGTAGTGTTAAATACCAGCAATAAATCATCTTATAAAAATTTCTTTCAAATTATAAAGGTAAAGGTTCTCCTTGCACATATGTGCTAGTCATTCCCGACTCTAGGGGGCAGCTCATCTCTGTTTCAAAGCCAAAGAGCCAGCATTGTCTGAAGATATCTCCGTGGTCATGTGGCCAGTGTGATTAAATGCTGAAGGTGCACGGAGCACTGTTACCTTCCTACCAAGATGATCCCTATTTTTCTACTTGCATTTTTACGTGCTTTCAAACTGCTAAGTTGGCAGATGCTGGGACAAGTAATGGGAGCTCACTCTGTTATGCGGGACTAGGGATTCACCTTTCTGATGAGCAAGCTCAGCATCTTAGCCACTGAGCTGTTTAGTGTAAATTTTAAACCTTTCATCCACATATTTTCCCATTGTTCAAGCATCACATTTTTCTCCAAATCCCTTGCCCACTGAATCATACAATGTTTTACATGTTCACGTTCCAAATTTAATTTCAATAACATTTCATAAATCTTAGCAATATGTTAATCATTACCATACAGTAAGATTTCCAATTCATTTTTAGCAAAGTCAAACGCCTAAATCTTTTCATCTAATTTAAATAAGTCTTTCAATTGTTGATATGTAAACCAATGGCAAATATAACCTTCTGATTCAAGTTCTTCCCTTGGCTTTAGTGTAGGGTCACCACAGTTGAAAGATAATATTTTACATATGTCCACCAGTCTTTTCTAAATGGTCATCACCATTTCTTTTCTTTAAAAAAAGCTTCCTGGGGGGACACCCAAAAAGACAACTTCATAGAGAACTTTGTTTTATATTTATTCCAAACTCTTAGTATGTCACGTCTAGAAAAGTAATGATTAAAATCAACATAACTTTAACTTTATCATATCATAAATGCCCGGCCACCCAAATCTTAATTTGTGACCCTCTAATTCAAGTAGCCTCTTTTTTCTGGAATTTCACCCACCCTTTCAACCAGGCCAGACAGCATGCATCAACATACAATTTCTGGTCTGGTAAACTCAACCCCCTTCTTTCATTAGCATCTTGCAGAAGTTTGTATCTAATTCTTGTTTTTTTTTTCCTTTGTCATATTAAACTTAGAAATATCTCTCTGCCATTGTTTGAATGAATTATTGGTACCAATTATTGGTAGTGTCTAGAATTAAAAAAAATCTTTAGTAAAATATTCATCTTACTTATAGATATTCTACTCAATAGTGATAGATGTGGCTTGTCCCATCTTTCTAAGTCCTGTTTAATATCCCTCCAAACAGGGAAACATTATTGTCAAATAGTTTTATATTTGTATTTGTCAACATAACCTCTGCACATTTCACCTTTTTCTTAACCCTAAAACCCATTTTAGTCAATATGTCACTGTCCTGAGGTGACTTATTCTTGATCAGCATTGTTATTTTTTGTTTGTTTATTTTAAAATCAGCTAAAAGCCCAAACTCATTTAAGGACGGCAACGCTGACGCTGACGGTCAGCGTTTTTTTTCTCTCTTTACCATCCTGCATGCTTGGATGTTCCTGGTGCTGCCCGTCCGACCTAGTGAGCCCCCTGATGAGATAAGGCTTCGTTGTGCATCTTGGCAGCCGTCTCCTGAGCAGCAGAGCGGCAGTAGTTGAAACTGGAAGGAAAGCGTGGAGGGAAGATGGCGACTTCAAACAGCTGATCCGCAGTACTTTTACATCTCGGACGCCTCTTCCCTAGCCAGCCTGCTTGAACTTGTTCGCGCTGAAGGACTGGTGAGCCCTGACGAGCCCTAGTGACTGGTGAGCCTGGAGGGTTTTAATTTTAATCAACTTCTCCTTAAAGAAGGAAGCGTTGGAAGCTTATTGAGACCTTAAGCTTTGGCTGTGCTTACTGCCGCCTCAGGCGCCCCCCCCCCTTGGTTCTATCTTGCTCACCTTGCTATTCGCTATCTGCCCCTACGGCTTTAGAAAAGACCTGGCCGTTTCGACTGACTGGTGTGCTTGCTAGGGTGGGGAAGAGGACGACCCTCTAAACCCCCTGAACTGAGCCCTGTGTCACTGCGGCCTTCTCCGGACATTGTCCTTTGCCTCCCGCTCTAGCCACTAGGGGAGTAGGATTGTGGCTGAGTTGGTGTGAGAGTAATGGGGGATGGCGACTATGGTGGCAGAGACTGGGCTCCAAAAACATCAGCACTTCCCTCCTCCTCTGCTAAAGTGGCTCAGGCTAGTCCCAAACCTTGGCCCCCTGGATTGGGGCACTTACTCATCGTTAAGACTGCCATCGTTAAAACTGCCATCTATGAATCACTGGACTTTCTACTTTTTACATCTTGCCCTGCCTGCAGACGGCCGCCTTGTATATCATCCATTTCTGATCGGGCGGCCAAGGACGTTTCCCCAGGACATAGGAGGGGAGAGAAACGGAGTACCTCTCCCCCCCCCTTTTCATATTGTCACACATCTAATTGCGCAATTTTTTAAATAGTATGAGGAGTGTACGAGATTGGTTGTGATTGAATGAATGGCCCACTTTTACTATCATATTGTTGTAAATTTTTGTGTTTTTTAACTTTTACGTGGGGACTGTTTGGGGGAGTGCATGGGTATGTATGATTCGGAGGACCTGCCGGGAGATGCGGGGGCCATGGGGGTGGTTGAGGGGACCAGAGACACGGGAGAGGGTCGGGGTATTACGGTCGTAACAGGGAGGGGCAGATATGGCGGGGACTTTAGGGCTGGCCATTACCGGGGAAGGAGGGTTCGCTACATCACAGAGATCCCTCCTTCCGGCCCTATGAGTCCCACTCCGAGACCAGATGGCGCAAGTAGTCAGGACCCTGGACTCAGGCTGCTGTCGCTAAATGCCAGGTCTGTGGTACATAAAGCTCCTCTCGTCCGGGACTTAATTTTAGACGAGAGGGCAGACCTGGCATGTATTACTGAGACCTGGCTGGGCCCAGAGGGAGGAGTTCCCCTTGTAGAGCTGTGCCCAGAAGGATTTCAGGTGCTGCACCAGCCGAGAGCCCAGGGAAGGGGTGGGGGTGTGGCCGTTGTAATCCGGGAGTCGTTAGTTCCTCGTAGGGTCCCTGCTCCGGAGCTCATCGGGTGTGAGTCCCTGCTGATAAAGTTGGACCTCAAGGGTCAAGTGGGTCTGCTGTTAACGTACCTGCCTCCCAACAGCGTTGCAGCAGCCCTCCCCTCGCTCCTCGAGTCGGTAGCCGAGCTGGCAATTGAGTTCCCTAGGTTGATGGTACTAGGGGACTTTAATTTGCCTTCGCTCGGTGAAAACTCTGATGGGGCGCAGGAGTTCATGGCTTCCATGACAGCCATGGGCTTGACCCAAGTAATTCGGGGCCCAACTCATTCGGCGGGTCACATGCTCGACCTCGTATTCCTCTCGGAGCAGTGGATTTGTGATCTTGGTCTGAGGGGTAACGACATCATACCCCTGTCGTGGTCAGACCATTACCTACTGAGGCTCGACTTCCGGAGACCAAACCCCCACTGTAGGGAGGAGGAACCGACCAGGTGGTTCCGCCCCAGGCGACTTATGGAACCGTTAAGGTTCCAGACAGAGCTTGGGGTTATTCCCGATACTTTCGCCCACAGTCCGGTAGAGACTCTGGTTGCTGCCTGGCACTCAGCAGCATCGGAGGCCCTCGACCGGATTGCGCCACTACGGCCCCTCCGAGGCGGCGGATCCCGGAGACCCCCTTGGTTCACCGAGGAACTCCGGGAGATGAAGCGCCGGAGGAGATGCCTAGAGCACCGATGGAGGTCCGATAAGTCCGAATCGAACCGAGCAATGGTAACCACCTGCACCAAGGAGTACACCAGGGCACTTAGGGCAGCGAAAAGATCTCACATAGCCACCTTGGTTGCGTCCGCTGAGTCCCGCCCAGCCGCCCTGTTTAAGATAACCCGCTCCCTATTAAATAAAAGGGAAGCGGGGGAACCCCTGCAGGGCAGAGCTGAGGATTATGCCCAATTCTTAGCGGACAAAATTGCTCGGTTTCGGTCGGACTTGGACTCCATCCCCGCAGTTCCAGCCGAGGCACAAGAGGATCAGGTAGAACATCTCTGGGTTGAGTTTCAAGATGTTACCCCCGGGGATGTGGACAAGGCCATGAGGGCTGTAAGTGCCTCCACCTGCGTACTGGACCCGTGTCCCTCATGGCTGGTTACTAACAGCAGTGAGGTGACACGAGGCTGGATCCAGGCGGTTGTGACCGCCTCTCTTCGGGAGGGGAACTTCCCCGCCGCACTGAAAGCGGCGGTGGTGAGACCCCTCCTAAAAAAGCCATCTTTGGATCCAGCTGTTCTTAATAACTATCGCCCAGTCTCCAACCTTCCCTTTCTTGGGAAGGTTGTTGAGAAGGTGGTGGCCTTTCAGCTCCAACGGTCCTTGGATGAAGCTAACTATCTCGACCCCTTCCAGTCAGGCTTCAGACCCGGTTACAGCACGGAAACCGCTTTGGTCGCATTGACCGATGATCTCTGGAGAGCCAGAGATGGAGGATACTCCTCCATCCTGGTCCTCCTTGACCTCTCAGCGGCTTTCGATACCATCGACCATGGTATCCTTCTGCGACGACTGCGGGAGGTGGGAGTGGGAGGCACCGTGTTGCGGTGGTTCTCCTCCTACCTCTCGGACAGGTCGCAGTCGGTGTTAGTGGGGAGGCATAGATCGTCCCCTAGGCCCCTAACTTATGGGGTGCCTCAGGGCTCGGTCTTATCCCCCCTACTATTTAACATCTACATGAAACCGCTGGGAGAGATCATCCGCAGGCACGGGATCAGATACCATCAATATGCGGACGATACTCAACTGTATCTGTCCGCCCCGTGCCAACTCAATGAAGCGGCAGACGTGATGAACCGAGGCCTTGAAGCCGTTATGGACTGGATGAGGGTTAACAAGCTTGTGCTCAACCCAGAAAAGACCGAGTGGCTGTTGTGCTTCCCTCCCAAAGATTCGATCAATATTCCATCACTCAGGCTGGGGGGTCAAATTTTATACCCCTCAGAGAGGGTTCGCAACTTGGGAGTCCTCCTGGACCCACAGCTATCATTTGACCACCACTTAACGGCTGTGACCAGGGGGGCATTCGCCCAGGTTCGCCTGGTGCGCCAGTTGCGACCCTACCTGAATCGGGAGGCTCTCACAACAGTCACCCGGGCCCTCGTGACCTCTAGGCTGGAATACTGCAATGTGCTCTACATGGGGCTGCCCTTGAAGAGCATCCGGCGACTTCAGCTAGTACAGAACGCGGCCGCGCGAGTGATTGTGGGTGCACCTCGGTTCACCCGCATAACACCTATCCTCCGCGAGCTGCGCTGGCTACCTGTCGATCTCCGGATGCGCTTCAAGGTGCTATTAGTCACCCATAAAGCCCTGCATGGTAGTGGATCTGGATACTTGAGAGACCGCCTTCTGCCAATTACATCCCTGCGACCAATAAGATCACATAGATTAGGCCTCCTCCGTATTCCATCGGCCAGCCAGTGTCGGCTGGCAACTACAAGGAGGAGGGCCTTCTCAGTAGTAGCCCCGACCCTTTGGAATGAGCTCCCCGTGGAGATTCGTACCCTCTCCACCGTCCAGGCCTTCCGCACAGCCCTTAAGAACTGGCTAGCCCGTCAGGCCTGGGGACAAGGATAGTTGCCCCTCCCGAATGATGAATGTATGTTGTTTACTATTTTATTATATGTCTATATGTTAACGTCTGTATTCCCCCTCCCCGATTTTATGTGAGCCGCCCTCAGTCCCCTCAGGGAAAAGGGCGGCCTACAAATATTAATAAAATCTATTAAAAAAAAATCTATAAATTTCCTCATCAGATATTCTATATTATTTTTGGGTCTTGCAGGAATATAAGCAGATCACCAGCAAATTTCCTCAATTTATAAACTTCTTTTTTGTTTGTACCCCTTATTTTGTCATCTAATACCTCTATTCAAAACTTCCACTATCAAGATGAACAGCAGAGGAGACAAGGGGCATCATTGTCTTGCACCCTTTGAGTTTCACATGAATTAGTTAAATTACCATTAATGACAATTGTTTCTATGACATGTAGACTACTTTGATTCAAAGTATGACTCAAATAAAGTTCTCTCTAAAGTCAATTTCTTTCAATACTTTGAACATAAAAGCCCAAATTAAGTTGTCAAAGGTCTTTTCTGTATCTAGTAATATTAAGGCTGCCCGTTTCTCATTATGATATTGTAAATATTGAATAATATTAAAAATATTATATCTTACAAATCTAGTTATTTATATTTATTAATTGGTTTGTTGATTAATGGTTCAAGATCATCACAAAAATTAAAAACATAATACACTATAAATACATGCACAAATTACAATACATACATATATAAAAGGAGAGGTGTTGGACTAGAAGACCTCCAAAGTTTTTTTATAGCCTTTTTAAAAGCCCAGTGTATTGTGATCAAAGCTAATATCCTTGCTTTGAGGGATAGCTTTTAACACATTTTTAAGAAAATTACACCACAATAAAGATGCAAAGCCAAAGTAGAAAAAAATACTAATAAAGCATCAGGGATTTTTTAGTGCTGTTTTTGCCATTTCCCTTATATTGTTCCCCCAACCATAAACTGCAGTTTTAATATTTATAGTCCATATTGAACATTGAAGGTTACTGTTAATATCTCTTTTTTAAAGTTAGTGTAAAAAGTCTTCCTACAATCCATATCCCAATTTTCCAAATTTTCCTTGCCGTGTAATGTTTTATGTAAAAGAACAACTTCTGCTTATATTTTATTAGATTTCTACTGTGATATATACTGTTATTTTTGCCCTATGTGTATTCTCCAATTTTAACTTACCCAAGTTGTTTGGATTGACAACTTTTTTTATTATACCCGTTAACATGCATTTTTGTCAACCATGACATTTTCCATTTGGAATTATAACTAATAAAATATCTGTGGTCTCCTTGTATATACAGTATATTAAAGTATATTACATTTGAGTTCATTTTCTCCTTGCTAGAAGTTGTGTAAATTTTTTACCTGATTATGCTGCAGAACTTCTACTGGAAAACGTGTTTGGCAATATATAGGGAGTATTATTTCTTGGAAGTTAAATAAGATAACAAAGGATCCAAGTTTGTGTTAAGAATTTAAAGGAAAGGCTATTTGTTATGTCCATTTTTCTACAGTATTTTTCTAAATGAGGGAATAATTGTATATGTTCCTAAACAGGTGAGTCACCAGGATTTGAATTTGACACAAGCTAAATTTGACTTGATTGTTTTACTCTGTTTTCTTGAAAATAAGACCTCCTCAGATAATAAGCCCAATTGGGCTTTTGAGTGCAAAATAAATAAACCCTTCCCCAAAAGTAAGCCCTCCCTGAAAATACTGCAATACAGCAGCAGCCATGAGGTCACACGCTCGCCACCTCCTGCACATCAAAAATAATAAGAGCTTCCCCAAAATAAGGCCAAGTGCATATTTCAGGAATTGAAATATACTACAAGACAGGGTCTTATTTTCAGGGAAACATGGTATGTTTATGAAAGTGTATAGGTTCTTTTCAGACTCCTGGAGTAAGGCAGTTTCTGTACATCCAATCTACAAAAGTGAATAAGATTTGGCAGGTTTACATATTTCTTTATGTAATTTTCAAATTTTCACATTAAACAGTTGAATTATATTAGTAGGATAACTAAAACGTTAGGCATTATTTCTATAATGATTACTTCTAATTTGAGATCTTTTATATTTAAGTGAACTGTTCATTCCTCTTCATTGCAGGAATTTTCTAAAAGAATGTTATGACTCTTGGACTCACATGATACAAACTCACAGCTACTTCAGATTGTACAATACATGTAAAAAGTCAATCCAGTGGTGTCCTTTCCCAGAGTCTCATAAAGGCACCTTTCACTTCTTTATTCCTCAAACTGTATATGACTGGGTTTAAAGCAGGGCTAATGATTGTATGAAAAAGGGAGAGGTATTTGTCTGTATTTGGAGAAGAAGTGGAATTGGGTTTCATATACTTAATACAAGCAGAACCAAAGAATAAGGTCACAACCATGAGATGTGAGGAGCAAGTGGAGAAAGTCTTTTTCCGGCCCTCAGAGGATGAGATCTTTGAAATGGCAGCAATGATTCCAGAGTAAGACATTAAAATCAGAAGAAAAGGAAAAGTTGCAAAAATCACCACAACTACAAAATCAGTTATTTCAATTCTAAACGTATTCCCACAAGCCAATTTCAATAATGGAGGAATGTCACAAAAATAATGATTGATAATATTAGAATTGCAAAAAGGCATTGTGAATACCATAGTTGTATGGCTAAAAGACATGAGAAATCCACTCAACCAAGAGGCTACAACTAAGTTAGTATAAACTTTTTGCCCCATTAGGACAGAGTAGTGCAGAGGCTTGCAAATGGCAACATAACGATCATAAGCCATTGAGGCCAAGAGGAAACATTCTGTTCCACCCAAAAACAATGCAAAATAATTCTGCAGAGCACAACCCATAAAAGAAATGGATTTATTTCCTGAGCAGAAATTGTGAAGCATCTTGGGGACAATAGCTGATGTGAAACATACCTCAAGGAAGGATAGATTCCTTAGAAAAAAATACATGGGTGTTTGCAGGGTTTGGTCAACCAATGTAAGGAGAATGATTAGAAGATTTCCAGTCAAAGCATTGATGTAGATTCCTAAAAGAATAGAGAAAAGTATGCTTTGTATATGGTATTCTTCAGAAAGACCCAAAAGTATGAATTTGTTTGGTGATGTGTTGTTTTGTAGAACATTTTCTTTCTTTATATGCATCCTAGAAAAAAAGCAACTATATGTTAATTTAATAAATTAAAATTTTATTTTATTCAATTCAGTTATGGGTGAAATCATACTCAGGCTTAGTAATATTAAAAATTGGGACTTGGGCTAAATCTATCTATCAAGGCAACTTCTGCTTATTAGCGGATAAACTACTCATGCATGTACTATATGCAAATAAAAAAAAATCATTGTTATGACAAGACCACTTCTGTTTTCTCAAATTAAAGTGTTCATTCTGATGAAACATTCATTCAACATCCAGTGTAAATCAACTTAAGAAGAGTTACAAGAGTCCAGTAGAAAAAGAAGTTGCTTGCATTTCTCTAAAATTTTATCTTGGATACAAAACCCTTTTTTAAAAACAAATGTCGCAAATGCCTTAATCTCATAACATTAACTACTCTCAGCCTTTGACAACATAGTGAACACAATGTTTTGTATTTTTTTCTATATTTTATCCCTAATTATAAAAATATTTATTTTTGTCTAATTTTTGCTTTATTTTTTATGTTAGTAAGCCTTTCTTTAGAAAATTGTAGTTATTCTATTTCAGAGCAATATGTTTTAACAACAATCAGAACAGAGCAAAATATACAATGCCTTAAGAACTAGAAGGTTCAAGAATTTTTAAACAAAATTTAGTCTATTACAGATATTTCCAGGTTTCTAGAGAAATGTAAGTATAAAGTTTAAATTATAAAAAGGATAATGAGAAACCAGAATACTGATACAGGAAAATCCAATGAAAATGATTTTTCAACCTAATTTCATGCTTCTACTGTTTGGAATGTTTCTTTCAACAGAAGAATCATTTGTATTGGATACCTACATAGTTTTTAGGGAAAAAAAATATGGTTCAGCTATTTTGGGGAGTGGTACTCAAAGAACACCATTATTTTACCTATTTGCATATATATCTTACATCACGGGTGTCAAACTTGCTGCATCACATTGCCATCATGTGATGTATTGCGATGTTTTCCCCCTTCATTAGACTGAGATGGAAATGGCCTGTGCATGATACATTTGGCTGGTGAGCTGCCAGTTTGACATCCCTGTCTTACAAGATCTCTTCTCATATATTTAATATATAATGTTATTCCTTGTTTTATGGTTGTTGTTTTTTTCCCCTTTCCATATCAACTGTTTTGGAACTAATAGGAAGTGAAAAGGAAAAAAAACCTGTGTGGAAGGTGATTCATCAAATAGGAGTTCATATTCTATTGTAATTCCAAAAAGTATTTTAGTATCAGAAATCCTATTATTTTCTTTTTGTTAAGCAAAATGATATAAATATCAATATTATAATTGTGTAAAACAGGGGACTAAGAATTCTACATCCCCCAATCTCAGATATAACAAAACTAGCTGTGTGGCTAGTGACAATCACAATCTCTCAACTGAAACCATTGTTACGATTGTCATTTTGGAGAAAATAGATGAGCAAATTATATATGCAAGTCATATATAAAAATGGCAAAATGAAATAATAGTAATGATGCCACCACAAAAATGACATGACAAAGTAGCAACAATGGTGCATTGGAATATCTGCTTGAAATACCATTTGCCTGCAAGCATAAACTAGTCAAACCAGAAAACAGACAAAATAATAGAAAATGAAGAAATTTGGGGTGTTAGAATTTAAATAGTTCACCATCTCCCACATGACATCCCAGACTTAACTATTGTCAATTTAAAAAGACAAAACAGTCTGGATAGTAGATGTTGGAGAAGAAGAAGAGAAGAGAAAGAATTGGGAGGTGAGGGATCACAAAATACAAAGATGTACAATAGAACTAGAACAACCATATCAAAAGAAAGCAAAGCAAATACTAGTAGAAATAGATGGCTTGGGTGCAATCCCCAAAACTGGAGCACTATAGACTACCATTGGCATTGGCGAATAAACATTGCAAAAGTCAATTGCAGTCAATTGCAAAAAGGCAACTTTACTTGGAACAGCTTACATCCTGCAGTGATACATTTAATATGATCAAATAACAATATCTGCCTATCATAAATTCTTAGAAAGATTGCAATAAGTTGATAAAAAATACCAAATTCAGTCTAAACATCTAGCTTGTGAAAAATAATAATAATATCAAACATTAGGATGAAACTTTCTTTTTTTCTACATTAGTGATGCTCATGACATCCTTAAAGAAAGAATCTGCATTTGCTAAATATATGAAAAAGTTCATCTTTCCCCAGAGAAACCTCAGGAAATTTTCTATTTAGTTTTTTTCATATGTGAATGCTAAACTTCAACAGATAATTTGTACAGATAAACTCTAATTTTCTTTTTGGAAACTCAGCTCCTACGTCTTTGAAGGAGTTGTGCAAAACAATAATCTGAAAAGATCATTCTAATAATATGAATCAGATACCAGTTCCACTTAGAATGATCAATTAGAACATTATGCCATTATCTATATGATATTGGAATTCACTTAATTAAGTGAAAAGTCCTCCTTAAGTCATTGACACTTATTTCAATGTAGACTTGCACAGGATTGCACTAAAGCCTTAATTTCTTTCAGTCTTCAGGTTTGTATCTTCTTTTGTTGTTTTGTTATCCACTTCCATTCCATAAATGATTTGAATTCCATGTAAGTCTCAAAGCACTGCATAACCAGTTGCCCTTGTCAACTTCAGATCTTCTCACCTATTTCAAATTTGTGTCATACTTATTCCCATAATTTCTGTAGTTTAGAAATAGTGTCTCAATACATTCTTTTCACAATGTGAGTAACCAAATAATTGAATGCAAGGTAATTAAATTGCTAAATTAACTTTCCTTTGGAGTGACAAACTCTTAAATTTCTCTTTCAGTGAAACAATTGAAGGAAAGAGTTCTGATACTTTCTACCTCCTTAAGCAGCTTTTAATTCTGTATTTGTGTGAATTTCTGGTATGCCTTCTTAAACACTTCTCCCTCCCCCTCCATTGGCTGCGATAGTTAGTTATGTTAGAAAAATATAATTTATTACAAAATAATCAACAAATCCTTCATACACTAGAAAAATCTTCTCCCTAAGTAGATATGTTTTTTTATTCCCTGATGCAGATTCCCAATGAGAATTTAATATTTCCAAAGCAAATTTTCTCTCTTTGAAAAAGAGAAAATTGGCATAATAAAAGGCAAAAAATAGAATAAATTTTAAACTATCCACAAAATATGAAGCAGCGTTTTCAAATATTCCTAATGTTAGAGTGGTTTGCTCTAAGGACTCCTTTAAAAATGTCATTTTTATACTGATTAGTGACAGTTTTTTCCCCTATTTTATGATTCCTTTGGAATTCTGAAAACATTTTTTTAAAAAATACCCTGACATACCTAATTTTTGTCTTCAATCCAGGTGCCATGCATACACACACACACACACACACACACACACACACACACACACACACACACATTCACTAGAGTGAAAGACTCACATTTATTTATTTGTTTGTTTGTTTATAACATTGCTTTAATAACACTTTTTCAAAAGTTTTGGTGAACACTAATGTAATTTCAGAATGACTGTATCACATAGAATTCATGACAAATATGAAACTAACTTTTAATGACTAGAATGTATTTAAACACATACAGTTTCTGACATGCTGTATAAGTTCAAGGTGGCTAAAAGTGATTTCAGATCATTCTGCTCAGTGTCCGTAGCATCTTGCATCAGTGTCGAACAATAGTAAGCCAGTACTGATGTATTCTAGTTGCCAAATATTTCAAGATGGCCAACATATCAAAAACACATCTCCCTCCTATTTTCTCCATGATACTAACCCTGTGAAGAAAGTTGGGCTAAGAGAGAGTATCTGGTCTAAGGTTGTTCAACTGGCTTTTGTGGCTAAGGCGGAATTTGAAGTCATAGTGTCTTGTTTTTTAGACTGGTGTTTTAACCATTAGAAGAATATCTTACTGATGCAGTTTACCAAAGGTGAGGAGCCTTTGAGGATTTTTGTTGCTTTAACAATCACTTTGAGTTTTGGTTGAAAGGTGAAGAAACAGCAAAATAAAAAAGAGTGTGGCAGAGGTGATTTATCATTTATTTATGTTTGTTTTCCTTGATTTCTATCCCCCATAATAATAAACTCGGGTTATTAAGTTTTTATTGTTTTTAAAACTAATTGCTTTGATAAAAACAAGGCAAAATGATTCTGCAGAGTACTACAGAAACATGTGATCAACCTACACCATGGGTGCCCATCCCCTTAGCCATGGCCCACTATTGGGCTGTGGTCTGTTCAGAACCAGGCCACACAAGCCCCCTTCACATGAACCAGCTGCTCATACAAATGAAGCTGTGCACACCTGCCTACCACTTGCTGGGAACTATCCCCTCTCCCTCTTGCCCCCCTCACTGGACCCCCAAGCCAAAAAAGTTGGGGGCCACTGGCCTACACCAAAGCAATACTTACACTTTGGTATCTCAAAGAGATTAAACATTCAATATGAAAGCTATTATGAACTGAATTTTGTTCTGCACTCAAATGTATTTAAAAAAATATACGTAAGTTCAGACTATTTCTCTCCCCCACACACAAACAGAAAGAAACACACTTTTTGAAAATTAAGAGTCAGATATCTTGTATGTCACTTTGGCACTTTGAACTTGTTTCACCACATTTGATGCCAACAAGCAAATGCATCAAACCTTTCATAGTTACTTGAAAATAGAATAAGACAATAACAATAACAATATATACAATATGTATTTCCTGCAATTCTTGCAATTATAAAATTATATTTGCTATTGAGACTCTTTTTCTTCCCTTTTCATGTCCCTAGAACTATTTATATATGCATTTTACACATCTGGAATTCAGACATCAGAAAATGTGTTTGATTTGTATTTGAGTTACACTTAATCTAAATCAGTCTTTGAAATGATTCAAGATTCACACATTTTAACTCCTTGAAAATTAGATAAATTTCTTTACTCTCCCCTTCCTTCAGAGTATGAATCCTAGAAGAAATTTCTTCTGATAAGCATTCAGAAAATTTGTGCAAAATGTTATCACAGTGTATTTCTTACTACAGAGCTTTTTAGTGTCATGATTAATTGACTGGATATTGGAAAACTATGAATTCTAACTTTACCTTAGGCACAAAATCTTATTGGATGAAGTTGGGCCAGTCATTCTCTTCCATTTTAGTGTGTGTGTGTGTGTGTGTGTGTGTGTGTGTGTGTGTGTATGTATATATGGCATATAGTTGATAAAGACAAATTGTAATCTGTTCTGGCATTTCAGATCTGAGTTGCAAATTCTAATTGATTTTTTTAAATACAATTACCAGCTCAATGAATCAGAACATGACATTACCTAAATACATTTTGAACTTAGAAATTGTTGTGGACAGTAACAGTGAATAGAGCCTGTAAATCCTCTCCTCATTTTTCCAAGCGTTTTATTATAGAATTAAATGTGCAACAGGATAATTTCTTGAAGCTTTTAAAATATTTTGGAATAAAAACTGTTATGACTCAAATCATGCAGATATCTATTGTTGACTTGCATATGGATCTAAGGTTGGATGTAGATAAATTTGGCTTCCCAGATGACATTGCATTAAAGGAAGTGTCTGCTATAATAAATGTAATCTTTCAATTGGTACAAGCATCTTCTTTTTTAAGTAACAAACTAGGCTTTAAGAAAACTTTGAAAAATAAGGAATTGTGAGATTTACAAATACATATTGTATGGTTTAAGATATATCTTCTTCAAAAATAAAATAATTTACCTAATTGTAACAATGACAACAATAGTTTAAAATTGGATGGGTAAGACTATTTTTTAAGGAATTATCTACAAATCAACAGAAGTAATGTTTCATACTCATGCAGAATTTTGCTAGTATTCCTTTTATGGCATCTTTTACTGGTTTGTTCCTTAGACTGTAAATAACAGGATTAAGCATTGCAGGAGCCATTGTATAGATAAGAGAGAGAAGCTTGCCTAAAGAATCAGAATGGTCAAACTTGGGACTTAAGTAAGCAAACATAGCTGTGCAATAGAAAAAGATAACAGAGGCCATATGTGAAGAGCATGTGCCTAAGGCCCTTCGTCTTCCAGCTGGTACAGTAAGCTTTGAGACAGCAATAATAATCAAAATATAGGAAACCAGGATGAATACAAATGGGGTGATAAGAACCAAGAATACAGCTAGAATATTTTCCACATTATTTATAAAATTGCTTGGGTAATTCAGTCTCAACAGTGGAGAGATATCACAGAAGAAGTGATTAATAACATTAGAACCAAATAGGGATAGAGAAAATATCAACCATGTCTGTAATAGAGATACAAACAGACCAGTGAACCAACACCCAGAGACAAAGAGGAAACAGGTTCTCCTGGTCATGAGTCTCATATAATGCAAGGGATGACAAATTGCCAAGTAACGATCATATGCCATTACAGCCAGGAGGTAACACATAGCAGTTCCCATGAAAATGTAAAAGAACATCTGCATGGCACATCCCAAGAATGAGATAGTCTTCCTCTTTGTTAAGAAGTGTACAAGCATTTGAGGCAGAATGACAGATGTATAACAGATATCCAAGAAAGATAAATGCCTAAGAAAAAAATACATGGGAGTGTGTAGAGCTTGACTAGAAATAGTGGCCAAAAAAACTAGCATGTTCCCCATTAGGATATAAAAGTAGATTATCAGGAAAACAGCAAAAAGCAACGCTTGTAAATCAGTTCTTTCAGAAATTCCAAGGAGTACAAATTCAGTAGGTGTGGTACGATTGTCATTCATAATTTTGGGTGCTTTTCCTATATGGAAGAAAACAGGAAAAAAGAAGGCAACAAGGAAAGTGCATATATATTTAGGACTTGGTCATTATTTTTTTTACATTTATGACAAAAAGAAAATCAGGAATACTAATTTCATACAAATATCAAAACCTAACCTATGATGTTCACATTTTAATTGTAAACAAATAATTTGTACTATTCTAATCTGAAACAAGTTTAATTTTATTTTGAATTCTTTTAAGTTTGAAATACACATGTGCATTCAAAATCCATATTCAGAATTCATTACATCAGGGGGAAAATGTGAGTGTGTGTATATGTATGCATACATACATACATACCAAAAAATAAGCAGAAAAGGAAAGAAGAACAAGCAGGTGACAATACCGATATAAAACTACTTAATTTTATGGGTGAAATGAATCCATATTTGAAATAAGTCCAACATTAAATTAAAAAGGAGGGAAATATTTGTTGCCAATAAGGAAATGGATTGAAAAGTGCACTCAGTATGTTCATGTATTTTTTTTATCTAAAAGTAACACTAATAATCAATTCAGCTGAATATATTGCTCCAGGTTTGTTCTTTTGTTAGATTATATAGGTGACAAACATTTATAATTCAATTCCTGTGTCCATTCCTTGTTAGGTTTCAGAATTAATATCTCTTATATTTAAACGAAAGAGATACAAAATGCATTTACTTGCATGTATCAACAATGTAAAGATATTAAGAGAAATTTGAAATGTTTTTTAACAACTAAATATTTGAAAACCTATAACCAGAAAAAGAAATACTTATGTTTACAGGCACAAATATGCTTATTTCTGATAAGTTTTGATTCTAAGACTGCAAATATATGATAATTTGTGTTTTTATAACTAAAGGTATTGACCTATATCTCTATCATTATAAGCAACGTGACTGTTTTCATCTTATTCATTAATTCTAGTGCTAGCTCAGCTCAGAATGTGTAGCTTTTACACAGTTTTATATTATCTATATGCTGACAGAAATGCTACTTTTAAAATGCATTCCATATATTTTGTCACATATAGAATCTCCTTGTTTTAAACAATAAAAATAGCTAGCAAAATATATAAAAAGAATTTAAAAATTCTAGGCACAATATGGTCTGAAGATGAATACTTACCAGTGAAAAGCTGAGATTTTGTTAAAATTTGAATGTAGTTTTCAACTACTCATGCACTATAAAGAATTAGTGATGTTTAGTGATTGTAGTTCAATTTCTACAAATAGTTCCAGGCATTTCCACTGATAATAAAACAGAAAGAGGAGAAAGAGTTATATTGAAAGCAACAGTATACAGAATGATGAATGAATTTAACTTCTTTCAATTAATTTCCATTGGGACTGCCCATAGGGGAACCACGTCAATAGCACTTTGATTTAATATAATTCATAGATCCTTTGCCATTTATTTGACTATAACTGATGGCTTGCCCTGCCTTTCTTTCTTTCTTTCGTTCTTTCTTTCTTTCTTTCTTTCTTTCTTTCTTTCTATCTATCTATCTATCTATCTATCTATCATCTATCTACCTACCTACCTACCTACCTACCTACCTACCTATCTATTTGTCAGCCATCTTATGCTTGTGTGTTCTTTGTTACTATGTGGTGACAGACTGCCATGAACTTGGGGGAGTGGGGAGGATGAAGTTTGGAATACTTTGGGAAATGAAAGTAAGTGCTGTATCTTTTTGAAACACTGCCTCAAGGTCACCCAGGTGGAAGAAGGAGGGAGCTGCATACTAAACTACACTTGGACTGGCTGTTAAAAAAAACATATTGCCTGAACCTAGTTGGTAATACTAGGGTGGGTAAAGAGAGACAGTAAATGGAGGGAAAGTAGAACTTAGGGATTTTGGCATACAATTTTCAATTGTGTAATAAACTTGATCTCTAAAAAAACCTACGTATTTCCAGTGACGTGTGGTGAGGTTTATAGCTGATGAGGCAAGAGGGGAAAAGCTGCCCTATGTCAGACACAGCGCCGGGGCTTTTGGACGCCCCGCTGCTATGTCTGCCATAGAGGTGGGACATCTCTATGTCACACATAGCAGCAGGGCAGTTTTTGCCTCTAGCACTGGGGTGGCGGGGCGGCTGCGCCCTGCCGCCCCAGTGCTAGAAACAAAAGCCACCCTGCTGCTATGTCTGACATAAAGGTGTCCCACCACTATGGCGGACACAATACCAGGGTGTTTGAACACCCTTCCGCTGTGTCCAACATAGAGGCGTCCTGCTATGTCCAAAAACTCTGCTGCTATGTCCAAAAGCCCTGCTGCTATGTTACAAAAGCCCTGCCGCTATGTCCAACATAAAAAATGTGCCAGCCCGCGAGCCAGCAGAAGCGGGTAAAACACACACACACACAAACACACACACACACAAACACACACACACAGATTACTTACAATAATACAATTACTTACAAATTACATTAATTTTGAATTCCTCCCCCTCCCTCTGACCCACACATCTTTTCCAGTTGTTTCACAGAGGATTTTAACTCTGCTCTTATCTGCCATGATGAAAATGTAAAAGGAAAAAGGCAAGAGCTGCTGAGGTCAGGCTAGGTTAGCTGCTGTCAGAGTCTCCAATGGATGACTCTGCTTAACTGTTTAAAAAAGCCTCTTAAAAAGTGTCCTCTACAGGAGGAGGTGAGAGATCCACATGCCTCATCTACATAAGGAATTTTTCAGCTTTTAACCCTTGCTTAACTCTGCTCAAGTAATCATAAAGATAGATTTAATGGGGCACTGGAGGGCACTTTTTTAAAGAGGCTTTTAAAACAGTTAAGCACTAAGCAGAGTCATCCACTGTGACTCTGGCAGCAACTACCTCAGCCTTTTTCCTTTCACATTTTTTTTCTTTTCATGATGACAGTGGTGAGGCCCTGCCTTCCCTGCCTCCCTGCCTCCTCTGACTGCGTAATTCTCAACAAATGGAGCCAAGGATCATTTCTATTTAGAGGTTTAAGTTGTGGCAGGTCCAACACTGTCTATCAGCTCTACTTACCTACTTACATACAATATATCATGTCTGTCTGTCTTCTGTCTGTTTGTCTGTCTATCAATATCCTTATATAACTATCTGTGAATCTGGGGTTTATTTTACAATTACTGAGTATTTGCTATTTGAAGAAGCCCCTGTGAAAATGATTAAAATGGAGACAGGAGAACAGCAGAAATCATTATTCTTGTTTCAAGGGACACAATGAGAAGCATGTTATCTTTGTTCTTATAATACCTTTCATATGGAAAGATAATGGCTACAATCTTATGTGTAAAAAGTTTACAATATCAGGAGGTTTATCAGTTAAGGTTTATAGTTTCAATGAATAAAAACAAATCAAGTCAAGGGAACTTACTAATAAGAAACAACCTTGTGCTTGCAGCTTAGCATTACCATGTCAATCTTTCCCCTTTTCAGAAGTAGAAAATTAAACTGTTCTGTCTCCCAAAAATATATTTATCATATTCATTCTAATTCAAATAGTGTAAATTGACTTAATCAGACTCCTCTATCACATATAATTGCTTACACAATTATAACACTTCCATATAAGACTTGAAATAAATGGGAATAGTTCAGACTTCTATGTTCTTGCTGAACATAAATTTATTCTTTTGTATATATGTGTATAAGTAGATGATTCTAACATGAATAAGGACAGATCTGACAAAGAAATGTATGCCTGCATAAAATGTTTTTTTTCTAAAATCAAGCCTTCTTGATTTCTGCCTAATAAAAGACCAGGATTTTGTCCTTTTTTTACAGTTTCACTGTAGGACAACTTAAAAGAAGTGATTGATGGATTCACTCTGTTCTTCCTTCCATTGGAATAAAGTTAAAAAATATATACATATGAGCTAAAGAAACATTAAAATGGTAAAGATAATGCATTTTTTCTGAACTATTATGACTATTGTATGAACTCTGTAGCTTTTAGAAGGAACATACAGCTTCTTCAAAAAGGTATACCTCTAATAAATATCATTAATATATATTAATGTTTACAATTTATATTAGAAACACAAAGACCCTGAAGCAATTGAGAGACAGAATCAGAATTTTCCACTGTCATTGTTAAATCAACTTTTGCTTGAGCTATTTCAAATATCTGTCCAGAGAATAAGTTGAAGATCTGAAAACAGAAGGGGAAAATTTGGTTTGGAAGAACAGAGCTTTTTACTTGTTATAAAACAGAATTACCCTAGAAAATATGGTAAATAGCTTAGAAGAAAGGGAACATTTCCCCACAACACAATGTTGCCAACAGGGGTTCCTTAATGCCTTTCATGTTGTTCTTTGTAAGATGATAATATTTGTAAAGAAGCAGATCTTGACATTCCTGGTGGACAATGCTGCTGCTAGTTGGGAAGGGCCTTCAGTTGACATGCCAATTTTCATCCAGAATCTAGCAGTGGTTACTCTTGTCTTAATTATCACTTTATTGGGCTATTATAATACATGAGGTCATTACATGAGGTATATTTGGAGAGCATTTACAAGCATTAAGTAGTTTAGAATGGAATGATCCAGCTGTTGTCAGGTTCTTATTAACATACACATATTATAGCTATGCTTTATAATTACACTTAGTTTTTCTCTAACTTCTTTGAGATTATAGAAAATGAAATACTCTTTCTTTTCTGTGGAGAAAGAAAGAAAAGGAAAAGAAAGAAAGGAAGGAAGGAAGGAAGGAAGGAAGGAAGGAAGGGGGAGGAAGGGAGGGAGGGAAAAAAGAGTGAAGGAGGAAAGAAGGAAGGCTGTCTTCAAAATATCTTAGATATGTCTATGGCAAAAATAAAAGTTGAAGGAAAAGGAATAATTATACTTTAAAATTGGAATAACCAATAATACCTTATTTTATTTACTGATTAAAGCACCATGCTAGAAACCAGAAGACTACGAGTTCTAGTCCTGCTTTTGGCAAAAATCCTTTGGATCAGCCTCTCTTTGTCTCCATCTAATTTCCCTAAATGGATTGTGGTTGTGTGGAAATAAAAGAAGAAAAGAGTATCACGTAATACGCTGTAAACATAATAAATATGGGATTTAAAAAAGTCTTTTAAAAAATAAATGCTGAAACTTACATGCTTGTATTAGACAGCAAGAAACAAGTATGTAAAGTGTCATCTGCAAAGTTATTCTTTTGCATGCTTTTTCTCATTTTATACTCATGGTTTTCTAGGGTCAGTTCTATTGCTTGATTTAATGAAAGATGTTGCAGGCATGAATAAGTTGTACTTTGTTTTTTTTAAAAAAATCATTCCAAGTAATTGAGGAGTTAATTATTTGCTAACTCCTTTTGGCCATGGGGATATTTTCATTTCAAAAAGAAGGAGAATGCACCCTTTTTGAAATATGGTACAAGTGCAGTACAAGAAGTGAAGAAGGAAAAGTTGTACATCTCTGTACAGGATATCAGAATGTAGCATTTGCCAAATCTAAATGTGGGAAACAAAAGGAACATTATTTCATTGAATGAAGTAATAAAAACAATCAAATGGTGGTGATTTCATAGTTTAAAGAAGGAATCAGAAAACCTAATGGAGTACCTAGAGTTAGATCTCCAACTACTAGTCGTAATAACTACATTTCCAATACTATAAATAATATCTCCTTGAGTAAAGAGGATTATGTTACATGTTAAACATTTAATTAATAAATATGATAGTGGAATTGTTGATTGAACAGGCATTTGTCTGTAATGTTAGAATCACAAAATATGCAGAATTGAATATTATTTCAGCATGGGTAAATGGATAAGCCTCTCTGATGAGTGAGTTACTCTATAGGAAAATGGATACAGAGTTCAGTTCAGAGGAATGTATGGAGTCAGGGACGTGCAGTCACTAGAGGCAAGGGAGGCGGAGCCTCACCAGTCTCCTCAGGAAAAAGAAAGAAATTTAAATATTTTTTTTTAAATAATTAAAGCCAAGATAGTTGCTACCAGATTCCAGGTCACAGTGGCTTGGTGTCTGCTTAGTGTTAACCAAAGCAGGAGGCGAGAGAACTCGGGGCCTCCTTTCCATGAGGAATTTTTCGCCTTCTAAAAGTTAAGAAAGAGTTAAAAGGCAAAAAAGTTCAGATGGAAAAGAGGCACTAACTCTCCCGCCTCCTGATCTGGAAGCAGCGAATCATGTCTTCTTGAGCACGCTTACGTTGGGCGGGCTATTTCGGAGGGTGTGCTTCAGAGGAGAGATGAGTGGGGGAGAAGGAGGAGGCTGGCTCTTTGCTGCAGACCTGGGCGCTTGGCGGCTCCCATGATGCAAAGTGCCCCATCACCCCCCGATGCTGCCGCCCGCCCGCTGCCCTGGCCTGCTTCTCCAGGCTCTGCCGCTGGAAGTCCCAGATTGCCTCTGGGGGAAGGCTGTCTGAGAAGCAGAGTGAAGCTTCTCCGCGGCCTACCGGCGCTACGCAGAGGCTCTCGCAGGAGCGCGTGACAGTGCCTGGTGGCCCGGAGCGGCCCTGGCTACAAGACAAGGCAGCGCTTAAAGCAGCCGTGCCACCGCCCCTCCTTCGCCCGGCGGGGCGTTCCCTCAGCTCAGCAGGGCAGGGGTCGTCCTCAGCGGTGGGGCAGTTTGCATTGTGGGAGCCGCCAAGCACCTTTGCTGCAGACCCAGGCACTTGGCTGCTCCCATGATGCAAATCCCCCCCCCCACTGAGGACGACCGCTGCCCTGCTGAGCTGCCCAGCTGAGCCTCACCAGGTATAAACTTCACCGCACGTCACTGTATGGAGTACTGTCATTACATGTCAGCATTGTGAGATACTCCATAGAAGAAGCAAATCCAGGGGATCTAGCTCTAGTACTAGCTCTACTTTACTGTATAGTTACAGTAACATAATCTTGCAAATCTGAAAGGTTATATCTCTCACCTTCACCTTTACAATCCAAGAAGGCAGGAAGCTAGGGTCCCTCCTAGGATATCTGCAGTGCCTGCATTTTTCTGCACATTCAGATTTCATGTATTAGACCATTGTTTAGTCAGTGGCTCTTCCGGTCTTCCAAGGACATTTTTTTATACCTTTACATCATCATTATTTTTATTTGCTAAGGTAAATTGGGACAGATTCTGAGAAGGACAAGCAAACCAGAAACTAAGGCCAAGGAAAAAAAGATGGATGTAATTCATGTAAACTGATATTTAGCCTTTATTGGAAAGCTACAATAAACCTCTGTATATATGATATCTCAGACAGGATTTAAGACTATAAGATCAAGACTATCATTACAGGGTGCAGATTAATGAAGGTATGTTAAGGAACAAATGAACTTTTAATGTCAAGAGCAATTTGGCATTGCAACAGGATAAAAAGACTCCAACTTGCAAAGATTAAGAGCCACAGGTTGAGGCTGGTCCAATATGAGTGGTTTGAAATGGTCTTTTTCAACATTGAGATTCTATATACTATGAGACAGTTATCCACATAATGATTCACCCAGTCCAGCTTTTTATCTTATGCTGTATTCTTATATATGTATGATTTCATGTGTATGTGCATATGCCTATTCAGCATAGTCACTTAAATAATAACTTAAACAAAAACAAAACAAATAATTTGTAAACAATTATCTTATGTGACATAAGTAGTTAAAAGCTCTATCAGTTCATTGTACGCAATAGAAGATTGAGAACTTTTACTTTTCAACCAAAGACAAATTCTTTTCAATTTTTGAAGCCATTTGATTTCACAAGAAACTGTATTTTAGGTAATTTTTGGTAAGGCCACACTTGGAATACTGCATTCAGTTTTGGTCACTACAATGTAGAAAAGATGTGGAGACTCTAGAAAGAGTGCAGAGAAGAGCAACAAAGAAGATTAGGGGATTGGAGACTAAAACATATAAAGAAGGGTTGCAGGAATTGGGTATGTCTAGTTTAATAGAAGAGGGGAAACACGATAGCAGTGTTCCAATATCTCAGGAGTTGCCACAAAGAAGAGAGAATTAAATTATTTTCCAAAGCACCCGAGGGTAGAACAAGAAGCAATGGGTGGAAACTAATCAAGGAGAGAAGCAACTTAGAACTGAGGAGAAATTTCCTGACAGTTACAACAATTAATCAGTGGAACAGCTTGCCTCCAGAAGTTTAGAAGTTTAGAAGTTTATTACAATTTATAGGCCGCCCTTTTCCCTGAGGGGACTCAGGGCGGCTTACATAAAATCGGGGGAAGGGAATACAAACAGTGACGTAGACAAACATAGAGTAAAATAATGAGCAACATTCATTCATCATTCGGGAGGGGCGATTATCTTTGTCCCCAGGCCTGACGGGCTAGCCAGGTCTTAAGGGCTATGCGGAAGGCCTGGACGGTGGTGAGGGTACGAATCTCCATGGGGAGCTCGTTCCAAAGGGTCGGAGCTACTACAGAAAAGGCTCTCCTCCTTGTAGTTGCCAGCCGGCATTGGCTGGCAGATGGAATTCGGAGGAGGCCCAGTCTGTGAGATCTAATTGGTCGCAGGGAGGTAATTGGCAGAAGGCGGTCTCTCAAGTACGCAGACCCACTACCATGAAGGGCTTTGTGGGTGACTAGTAACACCTTGAAGCGCACCCGGAGATCGACAGGTAGCCAGCGCAGCTCGCGGAGGATAGGTGTTATGTGGGCGAACCGAGGTGCACCCACGATCACTCGCGCAGCCGCGTTCTGGACTAGCTGAAGTCGCCGGATGCTCTTCAAGGGCAGCCCCATGTAGAGCACATTGCAGTATTCCAGCCTAGAGGTCACAAGGGCCCGAGTGACTGTTGTGAGAGCCTCCCGATTCAGGTAGGGCCGCAACTTGCGCACCAGGCGAACCTGGGCAAATGCCCCCCTGGTCACAGCCGTCAGATGGTGATCAAAGGATAGCTGTGGGTCCAGGAGGACTCCCAAGTTGCGAACCCTCTCTGAGGGGTGTAGAATTTGACCCCCCAGCCTGAGTGATGGAATATTGGTCGAATTGTTGGGAGGGAAACACAACAGCCACTCAGTCTTTTCCGGGTTGAGTACAAGCTTGTTAGCCCTCATCCAGTCCATAACGGCCTCCAGGCCTCGGCTCATCACGTCCGCCGCTTCATTGAGTTGGCACAGGGCGGACAGATACAACTGGGTGTCGTCCGCATATTGATGATATCGTATCCCGTGCCTGCGAATGACCTCTCCCAGCGGTTTCATGTAGATATTGAATAGTAGGGGGGATAAGACCGAACCCTGAGGCACCCCATATTTTAGGGGCCTAGGGGTCGATCTCTGTCCCCCCACTAACACCGACTGCGACCTGTCCGAGAGGTAGGAGGAGAACCACCGCAGCACGGTGCCTCCCACTCCCACCTCCCGCAGTCGTCGCAGAAGGATACCATGGTCGATGGTATCGAAAGCCGCTGAGAGGTCAAGGAGAACCAGGATGGAGGAATGTCCTCCATCTCTGGCTCTCCAGAGGTCATCGGTCAATGCGACCAAAGCGGTTTCTGTGCTGTAACCGGGTCTGAAGCCTGACTGGAAGGGGTCGAGATAGTTTGCTTCCTCCAAGGACCGCTGGAGCTGGAAGGCCACCACCTTCTCAACAACCTTCCCAAGAAAGGGAAGGTTGGAGACTGGACGATAGTTATTAAGAATAGCTGGATCCAAGGATGGCTTCTTCAGGAGGGGTCTCACCACCGCCGCTTTTAGCGCGGCGGGGAAGTTCCCCTCCCAAAGAGAGGCGGTAACAACCGCCTGGATCCAGCCTCGTGTCACCTCACTGCTGTTAGTAACCAGCCATGAGGGACACGGATCCAGTACACAGGTGGAGGCACTTACAGCCCTCATGGCCTTGTCCACATCCCCAGGGGCAACATCCTGAAACTCAACCCAGAGATGGTCTACTTCATCCTCTTGTGCCTCGGCTGGAACTGCAGAGATGGAGTCCAAGTCCGACCGAAACCGAGCAATTTTGTCTGCTAAGAATTGGGCATAATCCTCAGCTCTGTCCTGCAGGGGTTCCCCCGTCTCCCTCCTATTCAGTAGGGAGCGGGTTATCCTAAACAGGGCGGCTGGGCGAGACTCAGCGGACGCAACTAAGGTGGCTATATAAGATCTTTTCGCTGCCCTAAGAGCCCTGGTGTATTCCTTAGTGCAGGTGATTACCATTGCTCGGTTCGGTTCGGACTTATCGGACCTCCATAGGTGCTCTAGGCGTCTCCTCTGGCGCTTCATCTCCCGGAGTTCCTCGGTAAACCAAGGAGGTCTCCGGGATCCGCCGCCTCGGAGGGGCCATAGCGGCGCAATCCGGTCGAGGGTCTCCGATGCTGCCGAGTGCCAAGCAGCAACCAGAGTCTCTACCGGACTGTGGGCGAAAGTATCAGGAATGACCCCAAGCTCCGTCTGGAACCTTAACGGCTCCATAAGTCGCCTGGGGCGGAACCACCTGGTCGGTTCCTCCTCCCTACAGTGGGGGTTTGGTCTCCGGAAGTCAAGCCTCAGTAGGCAGTGGTCTGACCACGACAGGGGTATGATGTCATTACCCCTCAGACCAAGATCACAAATCCACTGCTCCGAGAGGAATACGAGGTCGAGCATGTGACCCGCTGAATGGGTTGGGCCCCGAATTACTTGGGTCAAGCCCATGGCTGTCATGGAAGCCATGAACTCCTGCGCTCCATCAGAGTGTTCACCGAGCGACGGCAAATTAAAGTCCCCCAGGACCATCAGCCTAGGGAACTCAATTGCCAGCTCGGCTACCAACTCGAGGAGCGAGGGGAGGGCTGCTGCAACGCTGTTGGGAGGCAGGTACGTTAACAGCAAACCCACTTGACCCTTGAGGTCCAACTTTACCAGCAGGGACTCACACCCGGCAAGCTCCGGAGCAGGGACCCTACGAGGAGCTAATGACTTCCGGATAACAATGGCCACACCGCCACCCCTTCCCTGGGCTCTCGGCTGGTGCAGCACCTGAAATCCTTCTGGGCACAGCTCTACAAGGGGGACTCCTCCCTCTGGGCCCAGCCAGGTTTCAGTAATACATGCCAGGTCTGCCCTCTCGTCTAAAATTAAGTCCCGGACGAGAGGAGCTTTATGTACCACAGACCTGGCATTTAGCGACAGCAGCCTGAGTCCAGGGTCCTGATTACTTACGCCATCTGGTCTCGGAGTGGGACTCATAGGGCCGGAAGGAGGGATCTCTGTAATGTAGGGAACCCTCCTTCCCCGGTAATGGCCCGCCCTAAAGTCCCCGCCATATCTGCCCCTCCCTGTTACGACCGTGATACTCCGACCCTCTCCCGTGTCTCTAGTCCCCCCAACCACCCCCATGGCCCCCGCATCCCCCGCCAGGTCCTCCAAATCATACATACCCATGCACTCACCCAAGCAGTCCCCACGTAAAAGTTAAAACACAGAAAATTACAACAGTATAATAATAAAAAGTGGGACATTCATTCATCTCTTACATATCCCATGCATATCCCATACAAAGAGAAGAAGAAAAAGATGAAAGAAAAGGAAGAGAATAAAATAATTGCGCAGTTAATTACAGATTTAAAATGCGAGGTCCTAGTGCTGGCTCCTAGTGTTCAAAGTTGAAGTAGCTGGAAACCAATGGGGGAGTGTCTTATAACCCCTCTCTTCTTCTGCGAATTTATAAAAGTTCAACCGGCCGGAGCAGTCCAAGATGGTAACAGATTTTCTTATACAAGCACTGTCTGGAGCAATGGCATGAGGGCAGTCACAAAAGATGGTAGTAATGACAATAGTCCAAGTCAAATGGAAATATGCCAACAAGCCTAGGAGTCCAGAGGCTGTGGCAAAGAAAGGCCAGATGTTAAGATGCCACAGTAAGCAATAGTCCAGCGCCAAATAAAGAACACAGGGGGAAGCCTCACAGCAGCGGGGGTAAGCAAAGATGGAATCACTTCTGTAGGGCCACCTGACCAGGCAAGAGCGGAAGAGGGGGGGCAAAGACGGGGCGAAGACAGAGCCATACGGGAGGGAGAGCCATCCGAAGGGACTGCCGCGGCACCAGGCAGAGCCGACCGCCCAGCTTCCTCAGTCCCAGTAGTAATGATCGTCCACTCTCCCTCCGAAGCAGCAATAGTCCGGCAAAGCCCCTAAAAAGCACGGCCAACATGCTCACCCTCAGCAATGAAGTTGTGAATGCGCCAACACTGGAAGTCTTTAAGAAGATATTGGATACCCATTTGTCTGAAATAGTATAGGTTTACTGCCTAGGCAGGGGGTTGGACTAGAAAACCTCTAAGTTCCCTTCCAACTCTGCTATTGTATAGGTAGTCCATTTAATAGTCTTAATTCCCAATTGCATTTTCTCAGTACCCATTGTGTGTATTTTCAATTTTGCTCATTATTTTTCATAACAAGTTAGAGACTATAGAGTTCCATAGATTTTAATGAGACATAACTCATTACTAACTGCTAAACAAGTAATCCATGATGTAGTGGTATCTGTTTTTTGTTCAGAAACATATTCTCTATTACACCAGAAAGGATATACAACCATCATAACAACTTTGTACCAACAAGACAAAGAATATACGTCTTTATGAAAAGATATTTACAGCCAGTGAATCAGAATAAAATTTATTCATTGTTTTAGAGGTAAATCTTTTTTTTTCTTTTATTTTGTTGACTTGGACTAAAAGTTCTTTTAAAAAAATATAAATTGAGGGAATGGATTTTTCTCCACTGCAGAGGAGAAGAAATAAAGAATCCTGATTCTATAGATACATTTCCATTGAACAACTGTGAGCTTAAAACAAACCCTGTTTGAGGACAACCATGGATATTTATTTTACATTTTAATTATAGACATTTCTGGACTACCTTCAATCATGCATTGGACATTTTGAAAAACAGAAAATTCAAACAGAATATATGTTTACAATAGTTCTATGGATTTAGATTAAATTTATATCTGAACATTGTATACACTTATCACTATATTAGAATGCAAGATTATTTTCATTTTTAATACATTTATTGATTTAACAATACAAAATTAATACAAACTAATATCAAAAAGAAAAACAGAAAAAATACAAAGTGCAAAAAAGGAAAAGAAATGGAAAAAAATAAAGAAATAACTCGTGATCTTCTGCACAATGAGAATTTTCATTTGTCTTTTTTTTTTCATTTTCTCCCTCAGATGACTTTTATTGGGGACTACAGCCTGAAAAATCAAACCCTGAAACCTAGCTTCATCTTCTTTGAATATACCAATAATTCTGGAGTGCAAGTGTTACTGTTTGCTGGGTTCTTTACTGTCTATACCCTGACACTTTTGGGGAATGGATTGATTATAACCCTCACTTTTATTGATTTAGCCCTTCATACACCCATGTACTTCTTTTTACGAATCTTGTCTTTTCTAGAGATTTTGTACACTTCAGTAACTGTCCCTAAGATATTAGTGAATATTATATCTGAATCAAAATCTATGTCCTTCATAGGTTGTGCTACCCAGATGTATTTTCTTCTTTCTCTTGGAACAGTTGAATGCTACCTATTAGCTGTCATGGCATATGACCGCTGTATGGCAATATGCTTCCCACTACATTATGTCCTGGTTATGAACCAAAATGTTTGTGCTCAAATGGCCATTGCTGCTTGGATCTGTGGAATTGTAATGCCACTTGGCAATGTAGTTTGGATCTTTTCTTTGCCCTATTGTGGCCCCAACCAGATTAATCACTTCTTCTGTGATGTTTCACCATTGCTGAGGTTGGCTTGCACTGATACCACAAGGAACGAGATATCCATCCTTGCCCTAAGTGTGCTAATCACACTGTCCCCCTTTCTGCTGGTGTTGGTTTCTTATATCCGTATCTTTTTCACTATAGTAAAAATGCCATTAGTTAAAAGTCAAAATAAAGCATTTTCCACTTGCTCATCACATCTCATTGTGGTTACCTTGTTTTATGGCTCTGCCAGTGCAATGTATCTACATCCAAAATCCAACCACACAGAAAATATAGACAAGGTGGTTGCCTTGCTTTATTCCATTATCGTCCCAATGTTGAACCCTATGATTTATAGCCTGAGAAACAAGGAAGTGAAGGATGCCCTAAGAAAATTAATGAAGGCAAAGAACAGGTTACCTTGAGAACCCGGCAAACACTTTTATGGAAAGTTTTTATTTCTTTCATTATTTTATTTTATTTTATTTTGTAAATAAATAAATACTATGTGCTTTATTTTGAGAGATCAATGTTTACAATATAAATTTTCAGTAATTTATGTTCATTTCCATTTCAAATGAGGAAGGTATTAAGAAGTGAGGCACTCTAAATCTTACACAGTATATTTTCCAAATATTCAAACTTGCTTCATCTAAGTGGGGCCTTGCAATCACTTTGTTGTTGAAAATGCAGACATTTTATTATTTATTTTTCAAACAGACAATAAGTGCTTTCCATTTACAATATTTTATGATATTATTTTTATTAGTTAAAGTAGCTCTTATTAGCCAGAGTCTGTTATTCCTTTTTGAAGATCTGCACCATTTCTGAGACTTTTTTTATTGTTAAACTATAAGGGAGTGTGAATAAACTTTTTTAAAACTTTTGATGGAGAAACATAAGGACAGATATTTGTGATTTTATTTTACTATTTTTAAGTGATCTGTAGCCATGGATTATGGCTTTGGAAAGATTTGCTGTGAAACTGCATGACTTTTATGAACTTTTTGGCCAGAAACTATTCATTGATTTGGTTTATTTTTTTCAAAAAAAATCTTTAACCAGAAGAGGGAGCTAAAAAGATGGCGAAACATGAATTCAAGCTATTCTTAGAGAAGTATTTGAAAAATATTTATTGAAAACTATTCACTTTATGAATCAATTATGTTCTCAAGAAGTTATAAAAGAACAAAAGAAACAAACTATTCAAGAAATTGGAAGAAAGATGAGTAATTCTAGGGTGACCAGACGTCCCACTTTTGGCGGGATAGCCCCGCCTTTTCATAAATTTTCCCGCATCCCGCACGCTTCTTAAAAAAACACGCTTTTTTTGGCGCTCGCAGCTCCCTCGCTCCCCCGCCCATCAGCTGCTAGCTCGCTGGGCTGGCTCATCATTCCATTCTATCCTACAAATTTAAGCCAGCCCAGCCTGCCGCTCACTGATTGGATTGGCCTGGACTCCAGCCAATCAGTGAGCTGGCTGGGATGGAAAATTTTCAGCACGCCACATGCTGAAAATTTTCCATCCCAACCAGCTCACTGATTGGCTGGACTCCGCTTTGCTGAGCACGCCTGCGTGAGTCTCCATTTCATTTCATCTTTTGGGGTTGCAGCTGCGGTTACTCACTGGTGAGTAATCATGTTATGAATTGGTACCGGTGGGAATCGGGAGGCACTGGGGGGAGGAGACAGCCCTCCTCTCCTCCATCTCCCCCTTTGCGGAGTTCATTTCACCTCCTTGCATCACAGCCAGCCCCTGTGCTGCGCCGGCAGAAGCTCCGGAACCCGAGTGGAATTTCTCTGCACGAGTGAAACAGCCCCCGCCGGACTCACGGAGCTTCTGCCGGTGTGGCGGCACCTGTGCTGCACGGTTCCCAGCGACCATACCGCGAGTCTGCGAGGCGTGGTAGCATCCCGCCACCCTCCCCTGCGGTTCTCCTGTGGCGGCGGAACGACTGGAAGTTCTCTGCGCGAGGTGAAACGGCCGGCAGCCGCCTCGCTCTCCTGCCTCTCCGTTCCCAAGCAGCCCCATCCTCTCCTCCTCCCTCGGTCCTTCCCACGGCCGCCTCGCCAAAATCTAGCTCTCCCTCCCCCTGCTTCGGCCGCTGCTGGCCATCGCCCAGCCGCCGCAGCCTTCCTCCCTCCCTCCCCCCCGGACTCCTCTTCCTGCCCCCGCCGCCTCGGCTTGGAAGAGCCGGGAGAGAGAGAGAGAGAGAGAGAGAGAGAGAGAGAGAGAGAGAGAGAGAGAAAGAGAGAACGGGGGAATCTCTCGGGGCTCGCCAGAACGCTGCTCCTTTCCCAGAGCAGAGAGAGAGAAGGAAAGAAGGGGGGGAGAGAAAACTGGGTGCCCGAGCTCTTTTCCCACATCCCTATGCAGCGGGGAAAGAGAGGTCACTCCCAGTGAAGTGTCGCTCCCACGCTCGCTGCTTCTGCCGCAGCCACCCGAGGCTGAGACAGGATTCGGGGTTTTGACAGATGCCCGTTTCCCCCTCCCCGCGCCCGAGCCCTTCCCCCACATCCCTATGCAGTGGGGAAAGCTCGCTGCTTCTGCCGCAGCCACCCGAGGCCGAGACGGGATTCCCCTCTGCCAGCGCTGGGCAGCAAAGCCTGAAATGTTAAGCTCACTCCCTCTTCCTGCAGCATGCCCCAATGCCGAGATCCCGCGCACTTGGGGCTGCTGCGATGTCCAGGGAGGCTCAGCTTGTCTGAGTAGGCAGGGCAGGGGTAACGCGGTGCCCAGCTCAGGTGCTCTGAGTAGGGGGGGAGCCATCCTCTCTGCCAGCGCTGGGCAGCAAAGCTGAGATGTTAAGCTCACTCCCTCTTCTTGCAACACGCCCCGATGCGAAAAACGCTGAAATCCCACGCACTTGGGGCTGCTGCGATGTCCTGGGAGCTCCAGGATGACTGAGAATCCCCCGTGTTATTCCAGATAGGATAGAATATTGCCTTTTCCACTTTTTCCATTCCCCCCAATGGCGGTTAAGAATCAGCAAAAATTTGGGGCGTGTGTCTGCGGGAGAAAGAAAAGAAAAGTAAGGAAAAGGAAAGAAAGGAAAAAAAGAGAAGAAAAGGAGGGGAGAAGAGGGGAGAAAAAGGGGTTTGTTGTAGAGTTGATAAAGCTTTTAAGAGTTTGGCGGCGAGAGGATTCTGAATGGATCCCGAATGATCGGGACTCGAAACAGCTCTATTACGTCCTGCTTTTTGTGGGGGGGAAAGAGAGAGAAAGAGGGAGAGGGGAAAAATTTTGGGAACGGCCGTAGCCTACCTCATCTGGATCCTGGAGCGAAGCGCAAAAAAGCACAAAAAAAGCGTTGGGTTGGGGGGTTTTTTTGATACTCTGATTTTTGTCACTCTTGTTACTGTTTTCAATTCAATTCTTTTTTTCCCCAGTCTTTTTTTTTAAACTGAACGCTTCTACCTCCACCCCTCCTTCTGCCCCGAGGAGTTTTGGAGTGGAGGGGAGGAACAGGGTTTGAGGCACGGGGATGGAGGTGGGGGTGGGGATCGGCTGGCCAAGACGGCATAATCCCCCACTTTCCAAGCTCACAAACAGCACGGATCTCTTCAACTCTTTCTCTCCAGCTCTAAGTATTTTACACTGAGGTTTTTAGCTCCAGCATCCCTGTTTTTAAAATGCTGAAGACCCATCCTGATCCCTCCAATGACGTTCCAGATAATGAAATATGCAGGGCACGTTGTAGTAAAAAAAAATTGCCAATTATCATGATTGAAACAGGATCTAAATTGAAGAACTCCAATTTGCTTGGCATAATGTTTAAAGGACTTTGATTTGAAGAGAAGAGATTTCAGAGGAAGAAATGGCTATGGCTTCAGAGGAACAAATGGCAGCCTCAAGTTACATGAGCTCACCATATGTCATACCTACATGCTTGCAAATTCTTTTACTTATTGGACCAAAGACCCAGCTTTAGTGAATGCTATGCAGCAGTATGTGTATCAAAAGCATAGATTTACAGGAGCTTAGTAGAAATGTGCTGTAGTAATGCAAATCAAAAGCAGAAGAATTTATCCTTGAGGATCTTTACTATTTTCAAGCCCCCTTCCCTCTTCAGGCTTCAGAATTTAAGGAAAGAGAGAGGGAGAGGGAGGGAGGGACAGAGAGAGAGAGAGAAAGGGGGACTGTGTGCACAGGAGTAGGGATTTTCTAAAAGCCCAATTGAATCCAGAGGAGGGAAGAGAGAAAGAAAGAAAGGGAGTGTGTGCACAGGAGTGGGGATTTTCTAAAAATCCCATTGAATCCAGAGGAGGGAAGAGAGAAAGAAAGGAGGTGGGGGGATTTCCTAAACCCCATTGAATCCAGAGGAGGGAAGAGAGAAAGAAAGAGGGAGTGTGTGCACAGGAGTGGGGATTTTCTAAAAGTCCCATTGAATCCAGAGGAGGGAAGAGAGAAAGAAAGAAAGGGAGTGTGTGCACAGGAGTGGGGATTTTCTAAAAGTCCCATTGAATCCAGAGGAGGGAAGAGAGAAAGAAAGGATTTGGGGGGATTTCCTAAACCCCATTGAATCCAGAGGCGGGAAGAGAGAAAGAAAGAGGGAATGTGTGAGGGTGGGGGATTTCCTAAACCCCATTGAATCCAGAGGAGGGAAGAGAGAAAGAAAGAAAGGGAGTGTGTGCACAGGAGTGGGGATTTTCTAAAAGTCCCATTGAATCCAGAGGAGGGAAGAGAGAAAGAAAGAAAGGGAGTGTGTGCACAGGAGTGGGGATTTTCTAAAAGTCCCATTGAATCCAGAGGAGGGAAGAGAGAAAGAAAGGAGGTGGTGGGATTTCCTAAACCCCATTGAATCCAGAGGGGGGAAGAGAGAAAGAAAGAGGGAATGTGTGAGGGTGGGGGATTTCCTAAACCCCATTGAATCCAGAGGAGGGAAGAGAGAAAGAAAGAGGGAATGTGTGCACAGGAGTGGGGATTTTCTAAAAGTCCCATTGAATCCAGAGGAGGGAAGAGAGAAAGAAAGAAAGGGAGTGTGTGCACAGGAGTGGGGATTTTCTAAAAGTCCCATTGAATCCAGAGGAGGGAAGAGAGAAAGAAAGGATTTGGGGGGATTTCCTAAACCCCATTGAATCCAGAGGAGGGAAGAGAGAAAGAAAGAGGGAATGTGTGAGGGTGGGGGATTTCCTAAACCCCATTGAATCCAGAGGAGGGAAGAGAGAAAGAAAGAAAGGGAGTGTGTGCACAGGAGTGGGGATTTTCTAAAAATCCCATTGAATCCAGAGGAGGGAAGAGAGAAAGAAAGAGGGAGTCTCTGAGGTGGGGGGATTTCCTAAACCCCATTGAATCCAGAGGAGGCGTGTTTGTGTATTTTGTGTGTGTGTGTGTGTTTGTGTGTGTGTGTGTGTGTGTGTGTGTGTGTGAGAGAGAGAGAGAGAGAGAGAGAGAGAGAGAGAGAGAGAGAGACTATCACTGTGTTGTAGCTTATGATTCTTGATGAATGTATTGTATTTTATTTTATTTATGTACACTGAAGACAAATTCCTTGTGTGTCCAATCACACTTGGGTAATAAACTATTCTACTCTACTCTACTCATTTCTATTTCAATTCTAATAAGGAGTTTAGCTTCTCTCTCTTGAAAATGTAAGCTAGCATAATGCAAGCTAGCTTTAGCTTTCAAACAGTTCATTTAGTGACCAAAGTTACAATGGCATTGAAAAAAGTGACTGATGACCATTTTTCACACTTAGCGACCATTTTTCACACTTAGCGACCGTTGAAGCATCCTCATGGTCACGTGATCAAAATTTTGATATTTGGCAACAGATTCATATTTATGATGCTTTCAGTGTCCTGGGGTCATATAATCGCCTTGTGTGACCTTTTGACAAAATATAAAAATTTTAATCAAGGCCCCCCCCCCCCCCGGTCAATGGTGTCCCTCTTTACCAATTGGAAAATCTGGTCACCTTAGTAATTCAGAGTTGCAGTTATGTGTAGAATTATGTTTTCCCTTGTTTTTTTTTCTGATAATTAAAAAAATAATTGTTTGGACTTAATTATCCTGCTGATGTTCTTTTTAAAATGTTTTTCTTTCAAGATTTTCAAATATTTCAATATATATGATCTGCCAAGTGTAACTCTGTTAGATCATGCCAGACTAATCTTATTGCATTCTTTGATAATGTGACAAAATTAGTGGACCAAAGGAATGCTGTCGATATAGTTTCCTTGGATTTCAGTAATAAAGAAAAAAGGAAAGCAGTACATGCTTCATGGCAATGACAATACTTTCAATAAGTAGACATTAATTGGATCAATATATATTAATTGTATATAACTTTTTTCCTGATGTAATATGTATGATAATCATGGATCATCACCTTTGTTAATCACTTCATGTTCATTGTGTTTGATATTAATATTAGGACTATCAGATATGAGTTGCAAAAAAAAAATTGAGCTATTTTTTTCTGTATGTTTTCCCATCTAGTGGTAATCATTCAGATTTTTGCAGCCCACATTTGTTGAAACTAATTAGAATAATCTTATTTAATTAAATTTAAGCATTTGGGGGTGATAGGAGGAATATATAAAATTTAATAGTGAAAACTTAAATTTGCAAGAATTTTGTGTCCTTGGGTACTTATTTAGTTCTAGGTATGTTTCTCACAATTTTTTTCTTAACACAAATAAAAGCAATAATTCATTCCAAAATTGATTGAATATTGAGAATATAGCCATTCTATTAAGAGCAAAGATACAATTTTTATTATTGTGTAATTGAGCAAAAGCACAGAATTTTATTGAAATTTTGCCCTTTTCACAACAGCCATTTCAAATTCTGCCCTACTTTAACTGACAAAACTTCTTTTTATCACAAAGGAATACTGTTTATTAAATAGGCATTAATTAAGTTGTGCTAGTTTACAGCATAAATAACATTACTCTGAAATGTGAACACTTTTATACACTAAATCCCAGAAGAACTTATCTACTGTTCCAATTAAGCCTACTTTTTCAATTAATTCAAATTGCCTCTGAGAAAATCTTAGTTGATATCTGTCTCCATGTAATGACTGAAAATTTTGAAAGTGGAAACAATTCTCTCTGGGAAAGTGACAGCACTTCTATATTTTTAATAAGCCCTCTGGAGAGTAAGCTTAGATGCTTTGTTTACAAATTATTAATATGGATTTAATACATGAAGATGCAATTTAAAACTTCTTTATTATGTCAGTTGAATAAGTTTAGAATGGTTAATAAAGTCACATTTTTTTCATTGTACTAAAAAAGAAAAAAGTATCTATAGTGTGAAACATTGTATAGAAATACTTCTTCTCCTTTGCTTTTGTGGCTAGGAAAGAACAAGAACCTGAGTAACTATGCTAGTAGTCTGGCACTTTAATCACTACATCTTATTAGGTGACAAATACAGATACATTTAAAGATAGCAATCAAGCCTGGGAAAATAAAGTAAGTAAGCACCATAGCAGCAGAAGTATTTTACATGTCGAGATATCAGAATATGCAACATGAACTGTCACTAAATAAATTACACATTATCCATTTACCCAGGTGGTGCTACATCTCAGATGTCTAATATTGCATCAAAAATCTAATGAAAGAAAGGAACACTAGAACACTTCTCATATATGCAGACATAGCATATGTAATGTGTATCACTCTATATTGGGATCTTAAAGGATGATAGACTGCATGTAATGTTCAAAAAGAAAGAATATTCTTGTACTTTTTAAGTACAATGCTATATCGGAAAGGAGTCCCTATGGATTTTATTCTGCTAGTTGTTGCTTGTGTCCATTTCAACAATGATAGTCAGCGCTGTCTGTATTTCTGTGGTCATGTGGCCAGCATGATGTCACAGAGTGCTGTATTCTTCCCAACAAAGTGGTACCTATTTATTTAGTTGCATTTGAATATTTTCAACTGTTTAGTGAGCAGGACCTAGTCATAAATGGGTGCTCACCTAGCTGCATGATGCTGGATCTCATACCTGGACTGTCGGCTTTCCAGCCAACAAGCACAGCATCTTAACCACTGAACCATCATGCCTCTTTGGAGAGGATCACTTTTTAAATTAGGATATTTGATTTGATTTTACAAGAAGGGATGTGGTGGAATTTAATCAATTTATTTGGAAAACATCTCACATCAAGCCTAAAGACTGAGATGATTAGACTAGAGCCCACAAGGCAATATTTATTTAAATCAAATCATCTGGTATTCATACCATTAAAAATATATATATTTATGAGGGCCTATCCCCTTCCAATACCATCCTTCCTACAAATATATAAAATTAAGGGATTGGATAGATAATTTTTTAGTTTTCATTTTATTGAAAAATTATCATTATTCAAAACAGTTAGATTCTAAATACAATTATAATGTAAAAACTGTAGTTTGAATTTTGTAATGCCTCAGGTACCTCCTGGCCCAGCAGGGTGAGCGCTCCCCAGGAAGAACCATTGCTACTTCCCAGTGCTCCTCAACTGAGCATCTCTATGCCAAAGACCCTTCAGACATGCTATGATGAAAATATATTTATTTATATAGTAATTTTTACATAGTAATACATATCCCATATATTAATAGGATTCCCAGTCACATGTGATGCTTTATTTATCAGCACTGGTAAGAATCAGAGACAGCTTTAGAATGAAATGCAACCATGATCTTGTATGCAAGATAAAAAAAAAGGTAATGATGTGATGGTAACATATTTCATTCTCACTGATTCATTGTGCAAGTTATTCAAAAGAGTGATTATTACCAAAGATGCTCTTTCTGTTTTAGACTTTATTTGTTTGTTTGTTTATTAGAATTTGTCAAACAAAAATGAGAACAAGAATAAGAGAATAAAAATAAAATGATAAGGACAATAGGCATGTTAGTACCCTTATGCACACCCCCTATACTGACCTCTTAAGTATGAAGTAATGTCCACAGAAGTCAATTTGTGATTGAAATTGTGAAAATTTGTAGTTGAGACAACTAAATCTGGTAAGGCATTCCAGACTTTAACAATTCTATTACAAAAATCATATTTTTAACAATCAAGTGTAGAATTATTTACACTGAGTTTAAAGCCATTGTTTGTGTGTACATCATTGTGATTAAAACAGAAGAAGTCATTTACAGGTAAAACATATGTACAATTTTGTATGCACTACCTAGGTCTGACCACAAGTGATGCAGTTCTAAATTATCCAAACTGAAAATTTTGAGCCTAATAGCATAAGGAATTCTATTGTGTACAAAAGAATGCAAGATTTTTCTCGTGAAATACTTCTGAACCTGCTCAATTGTACTGATGTCAGATATAGGGTGGGGGTTCCAAACACTTGAACAATACTCTAAAATTGGTCTAGCATAAGTTTTATAATTTCTAATAAGCAACACAATGTTTCCAGAAAAAAAGGTTCACAAAATTAAGTTTTCAACTCTTAATGTTTTTTTAGCAATGCTAAAAAAGAACTTTGGAGCATAACTCATCAGCGATAAGTACACCTAGATCCTTAATCAAATTAACATTAGCAATGTTTTCAATTGATATTCCATTTAAACAATGGCATATCGTCAGAGTAATTAATCCGGTCATGGTAGAATTAAGGCTACCTCTCATGTTGGGGAAAACCCACCCAGTGTTTCACAACAGTTTACTCAAACCGGTGACCACCACTGGGCTGCATATTCTTCCAACACCACCGTCTCCAGTGCAGATTGATGGTGAACGCCATTATGAAATTGAACAGATAGTAGATTCCCGTCATCATCATGGCACTTTACAGTATTTAGTAGTTTGGAAGAGATAGCCATTTACAGGCGCATCGTGGGTGAGGTCATCTGAGGTCCGCGCACCATGCCTGATCACTTGATTCCATCGTTGATACCCTGATAAACCTATAGAGGATACTGCTAATAGCACATTTTGTCTTCAAGAATCCTCTCCACTGGTAGTGGGCAGCATGTCAGCCCTCAGGCTGACATCCAGGGGGAACCTGTCCATCACCATGCCTACTCAACCATGCTTATACACCACTAACGTTGCCACAATGATGTTGCCTCTCCAATGTCGATTGAGCCTGTAGCTGCATGTGGCTCTTCTACTCAGGTGCAACTGCCTATTCTGATGTAACTCTTCTACTCGAGTGCAACTGCCTACTCTGATGTAACGCTTTTGCTCGGATGCGGCTAACCAGGAAAGAGGCTATGATGACACTGAGTGTGGGTGTGGCCAAGGGTGTGGGTCATGGTGATTGGTGATGGTGGGTGAAGTTGTGAGTGGAGCTGGGTGGGGTAATGGTATATATATATATATAAGGGTGATGGTGTTAACTTGGTTCGAACTGACTTGGACTTGATTACCTTTATATCATTGTCATTTAGTGCTGGTTATCACATAGTTTCTTACATAGAGATAAAAGTTTTTCACCAAACAAACTGAATCTCTGGTTGTATGCAACGTGAATGCCGGAACATGACATCTGGATTGTATCAACAGATCCTGCACCAATTCTAACAACCCAAAGTTCTAAATATGTTTTTATTAGATTTATATTATGTCTTTCGTCCAGAAGTTGCCCCAGCCAATTCAACCACCTCTTAACCTTTTCAGGCAGATACCCCTTCCTTTTGTTTGCCTTGGCGAGGCTGAGATCTTGCTGGCTTTTGCTGCTGTTCATTGTCTCTGCTTCTGAAATGCCCTCTTTGCATCTCCTCGCCTCACCTCAGCTCTCCACGGTGTGTCTAAGCTGAGGGGTCGCAAATGGGCAGGTGCAGCTTGGCGAGGGAGGGGGAAAGCTGCAGGGCTCATACCCTGGCTACCAACAGCTCCCCTCTGCTACATGCAGATACACCCCCAAGATCCCCGGGTTCCCCCTTTTGCATTTTGTTTCATGCCTTCAGGTGAAGCAGAGGAGCCACTCGGCTTCATCAAATTCCTGCAATGGGTAAGTTGAGTATTGGGAGGTGCCTAGCCAAGCAGAGCCAGAGCAGGCTGTGGAGCACAGAGCCAGGATGCCGTGAGAGGGCCCGCTTCCCTTCACACAAAGGCATGAAAATGGAACACAAAAGGGGTGTTGTTGTGGTTGCACCTAGTTCCTTCTTCCCCCCTGTCCCGAGCCAGAATTGGGTAAACTTTCCTCCCTCCCTCCCATCTTGCTTGCACAGTGCAGTGCCCCCACCTGCATTTTTCCTATCTTGTAACCTTTCCTTCATATTGTTCTCTCTCCCACCCCATTGGCCCACCTGATGTATAAACACAGGCATGGCCCCGGGTCTACAAAGTTGAATGCTTCAATTCCTTCTAGGAAACATATGGCTTTTCCTGGTTCTGCACTCCACAGCCTGCCTTGGCCTTGCTGGCTGGGCACCTCCCATTGCCATCACCCAACTTGTCATTGCAGGAATTTGATAAGCCGAGCGGCTCCTTGGCAGGCCCTGGATCCAAACTAAACCTGGAGATTTCCCATTGTCATGCCCTCTCCTACTGCCGCCCTCTCCTGCTGCCACCACTGCCCTCTCCTGCCGCTGCCACCCTCTCCGTCATGCTGCCCTGTCCCCGCTGCAGCTGCAATAGTGGCAGGTTTCGGAGACACTTACCTGTATATAGGCAGGAGGAGGCAGTTCTATGGATGCATGTGGCAAAGGCGAGGCAGGGCGAGCAATTACCAGTTTGCCCAAACAAGTCCGATCCGAGAGCAACCCATATCTGACTGGGTTGGAGGGTGGAGCTGAAATTGATTGATCTTTTAAGTTGTACCGTTTGTGCTTTTTAATATTGTTGTTATTTGGCCAGAAATATTAAAGCTCTATATAGATATCAACTATATTAACTTCCATACCTGTGATCTGCACACATCCCCACACTAAAGGATATTAATTGCTGATTTTGTCTTTTTAAGAAAACATTCCTAACAAACTGAAAAGATTCTATGTTTCAACAAGAAAAAAATTAAACAGGAACCTTTGGCCAAATAAACCAGATTACTTTTTTCTGTTGAGAATATCTCATCTACAGCACAACTAGAATGCTGACCAAGTAGAAAGCAATAAATAATAAATACTAAAGAATTTCAACATCACACTGTAGTTTCCAATATATCTTTATTTATTTTATTTTTTTATTTTCTAGTTCTGAACATACATAGTTTGTGGACATTGCATTGACTGGGTCTTTTTTAGACAACATCAACAATAATAATACAAATAATATGTGAAATTCTTGTCTTCTAGTTTGAACAATATTTATCTCATTTCATATTCCTTTTATGTTTCCCCATTAATTCATTTAAACATAAATAACATATCTTTGTGCCTGATATTTATTATCCCTTTCTTTGTAATATCCTTCAATATTATGAATATCACTCATTTTTCCACCATAGTTTCAATGTTCCAAATGTGTGGAATTACTAATATCACCAATTATTAACAATATTCAATCCATCATGGGATTACAATATATTTTAATACACTATTAAATTAATTACATTTACTCTACCTAATCTTAGATTACCATCTACTAATCTGCATTTATTGGGATTATGGTATTTTCCCATTTTATTAATATATTTTCACATTATCCATCATCCCTGAATCTTTCTAGAATTCAATCATTTGTTGACGTTTGGTCAATCTTGTATATCTCTCTCTTGAATGCTTATATCACTTTTTAATTTTTTCGTATCTACTAATCTTTCCCTTCTGAGTGTCTTTTATCTCTTTTTGTTGCATTATTTATATACCCATCTACTTTTGTTCTTTTTTTTAGCAAGGTTTTAATCTTTTCTCTCAGCACTGTAATGAACTGGGGGGCTTCACGTTTCTCATTTCTATTTTTGCTGTTTCCAAATTAATTATTTTATAAGTCTTAAAAGGGAAAAAGAAAGACCATTAAATGTTCTCAGATTTTCCCAGTCTTCTTCTCACAATAGAGTCGAGGTCAGGGCATTCTCCAAATGTTGCTGCTTGTATTCTGTGTATTAACCTTTATATATATTAGGTTAACTTCCCTTGAATATTTCTACATTAGTGTGGCAATACTTCTCTTTCACTCTTATTCTCAAACCCAATATTAAACAGTCTGTTTAAGACATCTAATTGTCTATAGGTCTAAAAAAAAAAAATTTAAAAATGCAAATAAGCAAATAACAAATAATTTTTCCTTGAAGTAACTTTCAAAATATTTGTGTCCCCCGGCCCCATTTTTTCTGTATTTTAAAGTTTCTTTTTGGAATTTTCCACTTTTTCTCTTCTGATTCTTTTTTCTTTTTCTCTGGGTCTTTGGTGTGCAGCTAATTTAAGCTTAGGAGTCTTCTTTTCATATTATTTTTGTTATTGTAAGCCATTAGGGTAAAAGGTAGTAATTATCTCACCCAGTTTCAATGCTCTGTCATTACACTGCTTCTGCACAATCTTGGTCCCCCATTGTATCATCTTTCTTGACTGCCATTCTGGTGAGCTTGCTTCAGACCAACGAGGAATTTGCAGATTTCTCATGGTCAGCAAAGTGCTCCACCTTCCTTCACCTCCCGTTTTGGGTGGCTATGATCCTGAAGGGTTTCCTGGCAGCAGTTACCAGCTGAATTTTGTGGGTCTCACTCGAGACTGCCATTTTCAAGCTGTTCTCGCAGAGATTGTAACCAGAAGCTTTCTTTATTTTTTAATTATTATTAAAATTATGTTACATTTTGAAAGGGATTTAGTTAATTTAGATGTCAGTTTATGACGGCTATATGTGCGTTCCAGAAAATGAGCACTATGCATAAAATTCAAAACATATAAAATGGAAAGAAGGAAGGAAGGAAGGAAGGAAGGAAGGAATAGGCAGAGAGAAAGACAGAGAGAGAAACACACAACAGAGCAAGAGAGAGGGATATGTTGAGAAAGAGAGAGAAGCAGAGAAAATAAAAAGAGAGAAAGAAAGAAAGAAAGAAAGAAAGAAAGAAAGAAAGAAAGAGAAAGAAAAAGAAAAAGAAAGAAAAAACTTAACTCATAAATATACAAAGCTATGTCACTATGTCAATTTTGCTGCCACTGCAAAATTAACATCTTCAGGTTTTTTTGCTGATTAAATGCTCTCTTTTGTTCAGCTCAGGTCTCAACAGAATAATGTAGCATTTGGGAGCAAAGATGCACCCCAACAATCCGGCACTAGAGGTTAAGATGGAGAAGATCTCCACAGTGACCATATATTTTCCTTTGGTGCTCAGGTAAGTTGGAACAAAGGTCAACCACACACTGCAAAACACCAACATGCTGAAAGTGATGAATTTGGCTTCATTAAAAGTGTCCGGCAACTTCCGGGCAAAGAAAGCTACAGTGAAGCTGGCAATGGCTAGTAATCCCAGGTAGCTCAAAACAAGATAGAACATGATGGGTGATGACTCATTACACTGAAGGACAACTTCTTCACTTATCGAAAGCATATCACTATCTGGAAAAGGGGGGAATGTTGCAAGCCACAAAACACAGATGCCTACTTGAGGAAAAGTGCAAGAAACAACAATGAAGCTGGCCAGTTGTTTCCCTGTCCACTTCTTCATCTTGGATCCTGGCTTTGTGGCCATGAAAGCCAGAACTACAATAAGGGTTTTTGCCAACACACAAGAAATTGCCATGGTGAAAATGACCCCAAAGGTAGTTTGGCGGAGGAGACATGTTATTGTTAGTGGTCTGCCAAGGAAGAGCAATGAGCAAAGAAAACAGAGCAGAAGTGAGATGAGAAGAATGTAAGAAAGATCACGATTGTTTGCTTTCACTATGTGAGTATTGTGATACTTCCTAAATGTCTTCAAGATCTGAATAGTAGTAGCAGACAACAAGACTGTACAAGTAACTATGATCAAAACCAGAGGTTCTTCATAGGACAAATAGCTAATGACCTTTGGAATACATCCATTCTGTTGCTTGTTTGCATACTGATCTTGTGGGCATTTGAAACAATTATCCATATCTGCAAAAGTTCACAAAATTAAAAGGGAAAAATTGTGTGTTTTTAATTCTTTCAGTTAGTTGTCTATTAGCAGTAGAATTTTAATGACATTTTTAAAATATAGGCAAATTGGAAAATATGTAATGGTTCATTTGTTACTGAATGAATGACATTAGAATAACAAAGAATAAGAAAAAACATCACTTTTTATGTGACAAGCTGTTTCTGGTTGCTCTGACTTCACATTAAAGCATATAAATTGTTGCATACACTGCTGAGTCACTTTTTCTTTTTTTAAAAGAAACTATTCTAAAGTACACGGACAACAAAGTAAATGATGATATTCATGAATAATATTGTGAACGATATCAAGTGGCCAAGCAGAATGAAAAGAATGAGTGATGCATCCTGGGCAGTATGGTTCCAGTAGATGCAAAACTGGGATACAAACTCAAAGTGGATGAAAGTTTGCTAATCAAGCTCCCCCATTTTTCTTCAATCTAGGTGGAGAAAACATCTCTAGAACTAATATTACCAGTTAATATAAATCATTCTCAAGTAATCCTAATTTAGAGATGGCCCAAACATGTTAAAAAACTCTTTGGCACTGTCATTTCTGCCATATTTGGCTTCACATCTTGTGGACATCCTGGGTGGAGGGATCACTGTGTGGGTGGGGGGCAAATGGACAATAAACATATGCAGTGATGACACGGGAAATGTGGAGGGGTGATGACAATTTCAGGAAGGCCAGGGAAGGATTGAACCACACTTTGTGCCAATACTCAAAGGCATTGCAACCTGAGAATGGAAGATGGATTGCCCAAAGATCTCACTGATTCTCAAAAAAAGCCTGTGTGGCTCTTCATTGGCTGAAGACAAAATGGTCTTGGGGAGAGGGCTGGAATAAGGGGGAAAGCATATAATCTTTCATGTGCTAAACTTAATTCTAGCCTTACTAAAATAATGGAGTCAATGGTCTTTCTTTCCTAAGTGACCTGACAGGAACAAGTCTGACAGGTTTTACATCTCATTTCTTCAACACACATGTAGTACTCTGTATAGACAGTGGTTATTCATATTACAAGAAAGGTAGGAAACAGCTATAGAAAAACATGTTACAGTAGTTGTTGTTTGATCTTTTATTTTAGCTACCAATTCACCTGTTTTGTTAGATATCCACCCTTTCGGACAAGGCACACAATTGTAACAACAAAATGGTTCTCCCTCCTTTGTTTCTTTCTGATAGCCAGGCTGACAATTGGCGTTACACACAGAGATAGGTAGTGTCTGTTGGCAAGATAAGATGAAGAGAATCATCCTCAAAAATCTCAGAAATATTAATGCTTGAGTATAGAATAGTGACATTCTCAAGTTGTTAGTAGAATTAATCTTACTAAAACATTATTTCAGAAAAAAATAACAAAATATTCCTTAACATTTAATAATTCATTCAGCTGAGATTACTACAATTTAGGTAAATGTGTCAATCTTGTGAGAGAAAGATAAACTTTTTTCAGAACACCCAGTAGAATATTATTAGCATTTCCAATTTGTATATTGTATTGTATATTATATTACATTATTTATGGCCAATACTGATCAAGGAAAAACTAAAGGAAACTTGAATAAATTTTCTGAAGCCTTTTCTTGGATTTCCTCAACAGGCTGCACCTTGAGGGAAATCCAGAGAACTCTGATCAAGAACACAAAAATTATCTGGAAGAACTGATATTGGAACCCTGCAAGGAAGAGAATGTATTTCAAACTAAGTTCACTGATATTAATGGCATGAAGATCAGTGAAAAAAAATCAAATAGCTGAAGTCATTCCATACGTGATAATATGAAGTTACTTACATGGTTAAATATTGGATGCCATTCAATATCCTCTTCCTCAATGATAAGTTGTTGGTGTGGAGGTGCCCATGGATCGATCCTTCCAACTTTCAGTCCAATAAAAGATTCATTTGGGAAGGTAATCCAATTAATGATGTCAATTCCTGCAAGTAGAGAGCCCTCCTGATCAAAGGAAATTTTTTCTCCAGCACTGTTATTAAATGATAATGTTTTTAGCAGATTAGAAAGCTGAAATGGGAAATAAAAAGGCAGAAGTTAGTGAGGTTTTGCTGGATCCAGTTCTGGATTTAGAGACAATGTAAAGGAAGGTCATCTGACATCAAAACTGTCATTTCAGCGTCAAATAGGATTCCTTTATTTGTTAAACTTTCTTTCATCATTATTTTTCTGGTCACGTTTTAAATTGTTTTATCTTGAAATTCGTTATATTTTGGTTTGAAACCAAAACATCAGAATTTTCATAAAACACCAAATGCGAGTGAAATACTATGGTTTTAAAATTCATGGTCATCATACAACTTTTAAACTCCAGTTGTCTTTATATCTTATATGACTATTGTGTTGCATAGAGTGGTGTTCTTCATTCTTTTTTAACTGCAATTTCAGCTCTTTTGTGGAAATGAATTCATGATGGCAATGAATTATTAACCAACAAGAATACAATATTGATTGCCTGTAAAACGAACTATAGGTTCTCATTGACTATACTGGCTGGGACCAAAAGATACTATAACTCTGCCAAATTAAAAGTACCACATATCATTTTTTTTTATAATTTTTCGTTCATTACCTGCCAGAGCTGCTGATTTAGATGTTTCCTTTTTTTCCTTTCATCCATTGCCTTTTGTCTGGATATTGATGCATAGATGGCATGTAAGGCATGAGCAGCAGCATAAACAGCATTGTAGTTGCTATAGCTTTGGCCTCTGATTCTCATGGGAAAGACATGCTCAGGAAGGTTTTCCAGTCTTTCCATCCCTGTGCAGGCATCCCTATTCTTAGGATGGAACCCAGAGTCCTGGAATGGACAGTCAAATGTCCGAGCCCAGAAATTTCTGATAAAACCATCCCCTTCTGAATTCAAAGGGTTTCTGTTCTGGAGAAATTGCTGGAATCCCTGGATTTCATCAAAATGGACTGTAAAGGAAAATGAACCATGGAATTCATGTATTGGCATCTCAATGGGTGTAATGATGTTTTTCAGCTCCATCCCAACGGTTAGAAGCCAAACATGGCCTTTAGTTTTTCCTATAATTTGCCCAAATTTAAAAGATAGCAACCATCTCAGAAAAATCATGGAACGCAGGTCTCCACTGAAAATTAGCACCTTGGCTTTGCTATTCATGACATCATAATAAGATTTTTCTACGCATTTCATGAGGTTTTCACCATGACACAAAACGAATGTATATACCTTTGCAGTACAGATACCATTTTTTGCAAATTCTGGAATGATGACATTCATAACAGTCTCTAAATGCATCCCATTGGCAATAAAGAATGTGATCCAAATCCAGTTGAAATGCTGCAGTAATTTCATAATCCCTCTATATTGATGAAGTAGACTTGGAGTCATTTGATAGTAGTAAAGAAGATGGTCCTTTTCTGCCACCACCATTCCAGAGCCATAGATGAACTGAAAAGATATTTAGATAAGAAATACTGTTTTTCAAATGAACTTTTTTTTGGGGGGGGATTACAATAAAAAGAAAGTGTGAAATTACTTGGAGACTGAGAATTAGAAGAGAGGGAAAAAGTAAAAGGGCTCTGGTGGTTTGACTTGTAAAAATATTTTTTTAAAGTGGGAAATTGGTTTAGGATTGAGGAAACATTAGTATAATATTTGTGTTATTTTTGTTTATCTCTTTTAAATTCCTTAATGTTTTTAAGATTATCTAAAATGACAAGTACTTCAAACTAGGTAAATTGGGGGAGGAAATGAATCTGTGCCATCATCATCATTATCCTTAGCAGCATCTAGTTCAGCAAGTCAAAGATATTTGGATAGCATGTTGCAATAGGAAAAAATGAACACGATGCAAGTAGAATTGAAATCAATGCTCCAACTACTACAACAAAATTTTTTGAAGACATGAAAGAAATAATGGATAGGATGGATGATAAAATGGAGAATATTCAACAAATAATAACTAAAAATGAATAATGGATCCAGAAAATAGAAGAGAAATCAGAACAAACAGACAAAATGTGGAAGACATAAATAACAGACTTACACAGGAAGATAAAAATCTTGAGAGAATAATAATTACATTGGAGATGGATAACACTAAATGCTTTTTGAGGTTCCAGAACATTGAGGAAGAAAAAGGAGAAGATGAACAAGTTTATTATCTCACAGAGATAATGGCAGAATTGTTGGTGGATGACCTAGAGGTGGATAAACAGGAGATGTGTGCTGTGATAGATGAAATTTTCAGAGTATATACAAGATATGTATGTGTCAAGGAACAAACTTCCCAGAAAGGTACAGATGAGATTTACTAAAAAGGCAATAAGAGCAGAGATACTTCAAAGAGTAAGAGATGATCCACAGAAATACAAAGGAAAAGAATAGTAGTTCTGAAACAGATCCCTAGAAGAGTAAGAGATACAAGAAAACAATATCAATTTTTGACAAAACAACTAATTAAACATTAAGTAAATTTCAGATGGCTGATACCTGAGAGAAACCTGGATGGAACAAAGCCATAGACTAGATTCTATAGAGAAAGCAGAGCAATTTTATGACCAGCTGTTCGGGTCATATGAGGGGAAAAAAGAGAGAAAATTCTGTAGATGATAAAACAAAAGAGGAAGCATCAAGAGAGGGAAATGCACAACATAAAGAAGACAAAACAGAACTAAAAGAGAGAAGAATAAGAAGATGCAAGGATAAAACAAGAGAGAGAAATAAGAGCAATTAGAACAATAAGACCTATCTATAAGAAAACTATGGAAGAAGAAATAAAATTGCTGTTAATTGAAACAAATGGACTGAATTTTCCTATAAAAAGGAAAAAGACTTTTAATAAATTAGGAAAATTAAAGTTAGATTTAATTTGTTTTCAAGAGGTCTACATTAGAAAACAACATAGGAGGAGCCAATGTCACAATGTTACAATGTGCGGTCTCGATACTCTGAGACAGCTGTTGATACTTTTGCTGCTGGACGTTCCATTGGGACCTAAACCGTCTCGCAGAGATTGTGATCAGGAAGACAAACCCTTGCTGATCTTAGGGACATTGCAAAGTCCCTGATTGATCAAAGGGAAGTGCTTCAATCCATCAGTGAACAGGCAGCACTCAGGCTGATGAAGTGGAGATGGCTCCAGAAGGGAGGGAGTGAAAAGAGAAAATGAGCCCATCTGGTGAGGTATTTTTTCTATTTTGGGAAAGACTCCCCAAATAAATTTTTCTTTAAAGCCAAATTGTGTGTGTGTGTGTGTGTGTGTGTGTGTGTGTGTGTGTATACACACACATACATACATACATACATACATACATACTTTAGCTTTTTCTCATATTAGAAGTAGAGCATTCCTTACATAATGAAAGTATCTATACATTTTATTAATTCCATACCACAGAAAGGCATGCCATCCCTATTGAAGATCATGTCCCTCCAACAGTAGCCATCTTCTATTTCTAAGATTTATCGATTCACAGGTCTGCAAAAAATGTTTTTTCGAGAGCTGTTTTGGTTATTCCATGTAATCTTTATGTTTTTTGTTGTGCTGAATCCGAAAATGACCTCCATTTTGTCATAGGACATCACATTTCCTGACAATTTAGGTAACTATGTTATATAAGGCAATACCTCAAAATAAATGGAAATAGACTTATAAAATTAAAGTTTTATTACAATATTTTCATGAAAATCTTTTTTGAACTGAAATGAGCTTACTTACACACCCTAAACTCGATTCTTCTTCCTTGTGAGGCTCCTCTTGGTGCATTTATGCTTGTGAATAGCATCTGGAATGTCTCTCTGAAGCATCCAACAGTAGTCTGCCATCATTGTAATGCTCCATTTTCCCTGGTATTTTCCTTTCCATCTCTTTAATGTCTTGGTAGAATCGTTCACCTTGTTCCTCACTCACAGCTCCCAAATTTTCAGGAAAGTAGTCAAAGTAGGACTAGAGGAAATGCACTTTCAAACTCATCAGGCAACCTAAAGCTTGAAATGCTTTCAGCATTCTTCCGATGATCTTTTTTGTAGTGAGGGACTTTGTTATTGCGTAACAATTTCTGTACAACTTCTTTAAATGCAATCCACCCTTCTTTTTGAGGATCCGTCATGGTATTGACAAACTCTTGATCAACTATAAACCTTCTAATGTCTGGTCCGATGAACATACCTTTCTAAATTTTGTCTCCGACAGGTATAGAAACTTGGTGACCAGATATTTGAAGCATTCTTCATCTCTTGGTAGTGATTTTACAAATTGCTTCATCAATCCCAATTTTATGTGGAGAGGTGGTAGAAGAACTTTATGGGAAGGTAACAAAGTTTCTCAGAGGACATTTTTTTCACCAACTGTTAGCACGCTCAGCTGCCAACTTTTCTTGGTCCAATGATTTTGTTGATCTTGATTGTCCCATAGACACAGAAAACAAGAGTATTTGGTATACTAGCTTGTTTCCCGAGCAGCATGCACAAGACCTTCAAGTCCCCACACACTTGCCAACCATGGTCTTCATAGTTAAGTTCATAGGTTTCCTTCAAGTGTACAGAATGACCTACAGGTATGGAAGCGTAAAAACCATTGTGGAGTAAAACTGCTTTGAGACTTTTTCTTGAAGAATCTATAAAAAGACACTATTACTCTGAATCATATTGGATTTTAAATTGACCCAACAGACCTTAGATATCAATGCAATAAACCAACTTGTCTTCCTGGGTGAAGTAAGGAACAAACTCTTTTTCATGATGTCTGAATCATAAAGATGACACTCCTGGCAACAATAATTTCCTGATTTTCAGCCTTGATCAGCGGCATCTTTGGGAAGATTCAAGTATCTTACCAAATCATTCATCTTCTCCTGAGAAAAACAATTTTCATCTTGTATCATCTTCAAAGTCAGAACTTGATTCATCATCTGGATCAGGTATGACTTCACCTTCATCGGAGCTAGGTATCTCTTCCAGGGTAGCAGGGGGCTTGGGTACTGGTATATCTGTGTCATGGGGGATGGGATGAATTGCTGAGTGAAGATTGGGGTATGAAATGGAATGCTTGGAATAAAACCCTTTCACATCGCATGAACAAAAGTAACAGTCATCACTATGGTTCTTTTGCTATTGCCATACCAGAGGAATCCATAATGGAAAGATTTTTTCTTACCCTTGAACCAGTTTCGGAGGTCCTCAACTCACCGTTTGCATACTTTATGAGGCGCCCAAACTTTATTTTAATCTCCAATTTTTAGTCCAAAGTATGCAAAATATACTTTTTTCACAAAGTCTGTAATATTCTGCTGTTGCTTTAATACTGTGTATTCACCACAGATGAAACAGAAACTGTCTGGCGAATTAATACACTTTCACAGAGCCATAACATAACGGTTGAAGAATGACGAGCTAACATGAATTGAGATGAAAAAGTGTGAACAACCTAAAACCAAAAACCTGATGATGATTCATGCACAAGTGTGGCATGCAGGAGAAAGCAGCACTGTGTCTGTACACGAGATGTCACAGTGCTGGCCACGCCCCCTGCACTGACCAGAGATGCTGCTATCTGCCCTGTGTCTCCCTCCCACTGGATTCTTCAGGAAAGATTAACCCCTTCTACCATTAGAAGGACAGACCTAAAACTTGCTTAGCTTATGTGTATATTGCTAACAGTCAGATTTACAATGCTATATTTTTTTTACATAACTCGGACAAACTCTTTAAGGTTTTTTTGGCATTTTATATCTTAAATGCACTTATGTGAATTAATTAATAGTAATTTGGACTTTAAATTTGGTTAAAATCCCATAATATAAAAAATACCAAAAAAAATTTAAAAAATGATAAATTTGAAGATAATTTTGCATGTTGTGGCAAATCATGACGTCTAGGAGTTTTTTGAATATTTTATTTGTTTTCAGCACACCAAAATACATGGAAATTAGATGAAAATAATCAAACAGCTTTTTAGTCACAGACCTGTGATCACTCATCAAAGTCACTGCCAAGGCCTGGTAATAAAGCTCCCAATCCATTGTTTTGGGCTCTTGGAACATTTTCAGTCTTATTCTTGCTCTTTCTCCTTGCCAGACATATTTCAAAATTATTGCATTTAGTTCATCAAATGCATCATCTAGTTTCACAAGAATTGTTTGAAGCAAAAACAATAGCTTTGGCAGGACATTTATTTTTATAGTTGCTATCTTTCTTACCCTTGACAGCTGCAAGTTTTTTTTTTCAATTCTCCAAGTCCACTTCTATTTCTCACATTAACCTTGTAAATTTATATTCTTTAATTATTGCACCTCAGGCTGTTAAGTAAATTCCCAAATATTTTACCTTCTTAATTACCTGAAGGTCTATTTTCTTTGTCACTTCATTTTTAACTATGTTTTCATTTCTTTCATTCTTTCTTTCTTTATTTTCTGTCCTGCCACTTTTCCATATTCCTCTATTTATTCCATTAGCTTGGAACCAATTTCCAATGGTTCTTGTAGAATGAATAGAAGGTCATCTGCAAATCCCTGTAATTTGTATTTTTCTCTTTTGATTTCCAAACCTTTTATTTCTGAATCTTGTCTAATACTTCTATTTAACACTTCCAATGTTAATATTACTATTCATATCGATTTTCCAAATTTTAACAAATCACTTTTAAGTGGAAAAAATGAAATTCATTCCTTTTTTGAAATAAAATAGAAGACAGTGATTTTGAGCAAAATATCTTTCTACTGGGGTAGAAGTATCCTAGATATAGGAAAGTGTTTATGAATAAGGAATGCAATTTCAAATCTTTAAAATATATTTCAGTCTGTATGTTATTTGACCTCTTCCAAACATTGATGATCATCAATGCAATGTCACATAGTTGTCCTGTAACTGGTAATGAAATTAAATAAAAACCAAGAACTACCTTTTTGAACATTCCTCAAATGCTGAGAATTTATCTTTGATGGGCCATGCACTATATACAGTTAGAACTTTAATAGACTTTAAACTCTTAGAGATCACTTTGATTGTGCAAGAATACACTCATTTCCCCATTCTCCTCTATGACATCTTCCTCTTCTTTAGTCTTCTGTCAATAGCATCTATGGGGAAAATCTGTAGGCATGAAAAACCTCTCATGTATTTTCTGTCTCCTTCTCTACATAGAAATATCCCACCTGTGGAATCTTGTAGATGCCCAAAATATTGGGTTTCCGATAGGAGCGTTCAGAAGTCAGATCTTCAGTTACTGCCAAGAGAGTATCCTGGATGCCACATTTGTAGTTGGGCACAAGATTGTTTTTTGAAGAGAGAAATTGTATTGCAGCATGATAGGTCCATTTGGAACTTAAATAGCTGTCAAAAATATTGAACCCCAGTGTAATATTTAGTAACATCCTAGGATTTTCATTGATTTCCTTTACAGCAAAGGCCAAAGCTAAGATTTGCTGGTAATTCTCTGTCACCATTCTGGAAAAAAAATTCATTAAATGTTTTCAGCATTTGAGAGTTCATTATTGTATTGTCTGATTTTTTATTAGTATTTTTCATTGAAACATTTTCTGGTTCATTAAAAAATTGTTGGATATTGATTAAAAAGAACATTGTTCTTTGATATGCAGTGTATTTGAGAATAAAATTTCCAAATGTGTTGGCATTTGAATTTTCTGACCTTGCTTGGTTTTTTGTAGATATTTCATTACTCAGACTAGATAACATCATCAATGCTTGGGAAACAAATTGTCTGCAAGAAAATAAGCAAGTTTAGAGAGCACGAAGCCACCCACATTTCAAATTTGAATTACAAATATTCTCTTTTATTTCATAATGTTTGACCAACTATCTCTCTTAGTATGTGTAGTGGGGTTAGCCCAGGTTTGCTTAAATAGCATTTTTTCTTTATTACCACTCTTCAAATTATAAGGGTAAAAGATGGAAAAGTATCATTTTGGGAACATAAGTGAGACTCTCACAGACTGCCTTTCTAAGCTAAGGTATTTGGGGAGGGATTTTTTCTTTGAGTTGAATAGATCACTTTTTAGTGATGGTAGGCAGATGCTTTCACTCTTTATAATAAGAAAAAAACTAAAACTAAAACAGGAAAAACTAATTGAGAGAAAGCTATAAAGTAATGGAAATTTTAAATGAAAATAATGTAAGCAGTCAATTTCTCATAATATTGTCCAAATGTATTTTAAAAATGCAGGTTGTTCATCTACACACATCAAGGCATCTCATCTCATTGGAAATTATGTGATTATTAGAATCATGAAAAAATCTACATCTAAATATTTAAGATAATATCTAAGTCCACAATTTTAAACAATTTCATACAAAATGAATCATTTAATTTAAAAACAGAAGTTGTAAAAAACATTGGCATCAGTAGGGAAAACAAAAGGGGGACAGAGTATATAATCACTTCCTTCAGAAGATAAATAAATAGACAGTACTCTCAATCAGATATATTCATAGAGCGAGTTTGGTGTGGGGTTTGAAACAGGGAGACAATCATTGGTATGAATCAAATAGTTGACTTTGAGCTAGTCATACTCTTTTGGAACTAGCAAGAATACACTGGGAAGCCACTAGTGAAAATATTCCTAAGGAGTCAAGGATTTATGTAGGCAGTCAACTAGACTCACAGTTCCATTCAGGGAAAAAATAAGTCACTGCTTGGATTCACTAACTGCTTCTCACAGACAACTATTCCACAATGTTCCCTTTGCCTGGCTGAATGGAATTATTGTGCAAGAAATTTGTTTTACCAAATATGAAATATAAGTAGGAAAGAGAAAATATAAGGAAGGAATACCAACGTGTTAGATATGGCAGGTTCGAGTGGAAGTTGGTTGAAATCCAGTTTCTTGCCAGTGACGGTAATAAAAGAAATGATACCTCCATAGATGAAATCTCCTGACTGTGAATATCTGTGAACTCTTGGTGGGGAATGCCATATCCTACATTTAGCAACCTGAGTTTGGCTTACTGTGTGAGGAAACAGAAGCAACAGAAATATTAATGTCAATATTGTTAATTCAAATATGTCCTGCAAAGCTCGAAACCTGTGTTCTCCCATTCCCTGAGTTATTGTGAGAATCTCCTACAGCAGTTTTAATATTTATCCAGAAATGATTTTGCATATAGAATTATTCTTGTCATTTTGGAATTGAAACCTGTATTCCCCATGGAATGACTAAATATCAGGTATCCTTAATAACAGCACCAACACATTACATTTATTTTATCTGTTCATAACATCCCAATTTCCCTTTTCTACTTTATTTATTCTGATATATAATTAGTGGAGAGAAAAAGCACCACATTTGTGTCAATGTAGTATAGGGATTTCAGTGTACTATGAGGGAGAACTTTTGTGTGCTTAGAATTCCAGGGTCCAATGTCCCCAGCATCTTTTTAAATCATTAACCTCCCTCCCTGTTGTGCTGTCAGCTCTGGATCCTCCCTGACCTTCCTTCCTACTTCCTTGCCTCCCTCCCTGCTGCCTGCTTCCTCACTGCCTCCTATAGTAAAACTAAACATATATTTTATGACCTCCTATGTGACTGGGGGATATGATTAGGTGGCCCTGTGATTGGGAGGGTATGGCTAGGTGATCACAATCCTAGTCCCCCCCATGAGTATTCCACCATCTGGACCTTTGGAAATCCCCCAAAGGGTCAAAGGACATCAGACTCCATACAGAGCTCTGAACCCTTAAGGCAAACCAAATACAAGTGGTCCTCAACTAATGGCCAGTTGCTTGGCAAGTGTTCCAATTTACAACTGACTTCCCCAGAGCTAGTTGATCTGTTTTTGGAGTTTTGACACACACACACACACACACACACACACACACACACTCAAAGACACATTAACAACATCCTACACAATCATATGAATGAGGTTTTCTATTCCTTCTAGTTTCCAGTTAAAAATGCCCATTGGGGGAAATGGACTTGTTTAACAACCACAGTGTTCACTTAATGACCACAAGGTTCACTTAATGACCATGGTATTTGCTTAACCCAGTAGTCTACAACCTTAATCACTCAAAGAGCCATTTTTCTACTTTCTTTTAAACAAGGATCTCTCTCTCTCTCTCTCTCTCTCTCTCTCTCTCTCTTCCCTCGCTCATCTCATCTCTTTTTCTCCATTTCTCTCTTATCTCTTTCTCTTTCTTCCTCCCCATATCTCTCTTTCTCATCTCTCTCACCTCTTTCTGTTTCATTTTCCCTCTCTTGGTTTCTATCCCTCATCGCCTTCCAGTCCTCTTTCTCTCACCTCTATCTTTTCTCTCTCTGTTCTTTCCCTCTTTACCCCTTCTCTGTGTCACTTCTCTTTCTCTTTCCCACTCTCTCTCTTCTCTCTCTCCCTTTCCCTCCTCCACTCTCTCTGTGTTTCTCTTGTCTCTCTCTCTTTCCCTCCCTCCCTTTTTCGCTCTTTTTCTGTCCATCCTGGGGAATGGGAAGGAACCTCTGAACTGGTGCTAGGTGGTGGGAATCTAATATAAGGTGACCAGATTTTCAGATTGGTAAAGCGGGACACCTTTGAAGGGGGGGGGGGGGGCTTGATTAAATATTTTATATGGAGCAACACAAATTTTCATACAACACAAAAATAGTATTGTAATTTTTTTTTATTTCAACATAACTACAATTTATAAATATAAATTGTAACTGTTGCCAAAGATCAAAATTTTGATCACGTGACCATGAGGATGCTGCAATGGTTGCTAAGTGTGAAAATGGTCATTAAGTGTGAAAAATGGTAATCTGTCACTTTTTTCAATGCCATTGTAACTTTGGTCACTATACCACCTTTATTGCCACAGTTCCTAAGTGAAAAACTGCAACTGCACAGAAGTTAGTAACATAAGTGAATCTGGTTTCCCCATTTGAATTGGTCAAAAGACGATTATATGACCGCAGAATACTGAAACCATCATAAATATGAATCTGTTGCCAAACATCAAAATTTTGATCACGTGACCATGAGGATGCTGCAACAGTCGCTAAGTGTGAACAATAGTCGCTAAGTGTGAAAAATGGTCATCAGTCACTTTTTTCAATGCCATTGTAACTTTTGTCACTAAGCCCATTATACCATCTTTCTTGCCACAGTTCTTAAGTGAATAACTGCAGCTGGTATTTTGTATTTTGGATAGAATCTTTTTTTAAATAGTCTAAGACAATTTAAAAAAAAGAATCCACACAGAATAAATTGAAGTAAAACATTTCAAACTATTCCACACAGAATAAATTGAAGTAAAACTATTTTTAAAAATTCTATGCACAATATATTTCAAAGTAGTGTGCATAGAATTTTTAAAAATGGTTTCACTTCAATTTATTTTTGATAGAATCTTTTTTTAAATAGTCTAAGACAATTTAAAAAAAGAATCCACACAGAATAAAATTATTTTCAAAAATCCTATGCACAATAAATAAAATATTATTTTAAAATACATTAAAAAAGTAAAAGAAAAAAATCCAGCTCACTTACCAGCAGGCAGGAACTCCAAGTCAATCCAGAAAGATGTAGACATTAATACAAAGAACTGAGCAAATTAAAATGGTGAAATTAGTCAGGGAAATATTTTTCAAAGAAACTTTGCCACCATTTTTTCCACACGAGCCGACCTCCAACCTCCGTGCCCCTCCCTTCTGGAAAATCCAGGAAGGAACACTCACAACTTCTCTAGCCAAGGATTTCCTGCAGCTCTATGGTACTGGGTCATCTTTTCTTATAAAATGAGGTAAAATGGGCTCAGGGGGGGGGTTCGTTTTCTTGCTTTAACATTTCAATGTCTTCAATGAAAGTACTGAGACAGAGAGAGGGTTTAGACAGAGTGTCTTTTGTCTTGGTTAGGATTTCTTAAGCAAATCCACTGGGCTTTCAACATGAAGCCAGAAAATCGGGACTTTTTAAAAACGCCCCGGGACATGGGACAAATTGTTATAAATTGTGACTGTCCCACCGAAATCGGGACATCTGGTCACCTTAATCTAATATCCAGTGGCCGATGAGCCATATACTGAAGACAAGATGAGGGCAATCTTGCATTCTCCCAAAAATAACGTACATCTTGTCATTTGCGAGTACTTCTCATGAGAAGGAGGAGAAGTGTGGTGGAAGATCCCTTGGTGGATGTCAGAGAGATTTGTGGCTCCTAAGGAGGGATCAAGCCTCCCTGCTCACAGCATTTTTGCAGGAGGGCATCGCTGGCAACTGCTTCCTGAGGTTCAAGAGTTCTATGCTTGCTGCTGTTTGGCCTCCTCGATGCGCCAGGGCAGGAGGTGGCAGTTTTGTTTGCTGCCTAAAAGCTCTAGGTCGTGAGCACTTGAGTAAGCAAGCCAGCAATCTGTTGGCTGCCTCTAATCTGCAGTTTACTAAAGAGCACAATTGGCCTTTCTCCCTGCCTCTCCTGGCCAATGATATTCATGAATAAACTGCATCTAGGATCTCCTGTGTGCTTCCCTTGCAGGCCAGGCTGGCTTGGGAAAATACATGGGAAGGCCTTTACTGCTACAATCACCTGTGTGCTTCTCTCACAGGCCAGTCTGGCTTGGGAAAACACATGGGAAGGTCTCTGTTGCTGTGATCTTCCGCATGCTTCCTGCCCTCCCCTGCGCATCAGTCCATCTACCATGGGTATCACCCCTTTGCAAACTTGCCTTGCCCTGTCAATGCCTGGCCCATTACCTTCGGACATACCTTTGTGATTAGCGCTGAGAAGAAGTATGCAGAAATGTTGTTAGATTAGTAGTGTTGCAGCGGGCAAGGTTAAACTATGAATTGCAGTCCTGTCTTATGCATTAAACCAACACAATTATTATATCTGGAGAGCCACTTTGGTGTAATTTCTAAGGCATAAATTTAAAAACTGGGAGATGGTGAGTTCTAGTCCTCCTTTAGGCACAAAACCACTGACTGACCTTGGTCATTCACCTTTTCTCAGTTTTTCTACTCAAAGTAGAAAAAATAAACGATAAATAAAAAGTGAATAAACATACAAGGGTATAAATTACAATATTGCAAACACTGGATCTTCAGCATAAGGTTTTAGCCATCAATTCCTGGAACATTATATTATCAGGAATTACAATATTAATAATATGGTGATTTTTTTGCATTATATGGAAAAGACATTAAAGATAACCCCATCCCCTTCAACTTAGTGTATAGATGTGAATCATTACAATTGGGAAATATGGAAAAATAAATTAAAATAAAGACATGTACATCCAGATAAATAGAATAAGGCCATGAAGAATTTTACACATAGTACAGGGCGGGGCATAACCTTTTCCTAGGGGGTCACAGCAAGATCGACAGCAGTTTACAACTTCTGCGACACCTCATTTTAAAGCCCATAAAAAACTGAATTGAATGAGCTATTAAATGTTAAATTTGCTTTAAGAATGGCTGGAAAATTCGATTCGGAAGAACAAAGGATCATTGACAGAATAAAATGCATTGCCTTTCGAGAGGCTCGCGATGCTGGAGCGACGTTTATCAATCGAAAATGGATTGCAAACAAATTGAAACGTCATCCGGATTGGGTTACTGATAATTGGAACAAAACAGCCCAAGAATGTTTCACAAAATTTGGAGAAGGGCGTCCTCTGCAACTGTCCCAAGAAAGCAAAGCCATCATTGCAACTGGCAGTCGCAAACAACGAAAAGGAAACCGAAAAGTGGCCCAAGAAATCCTTCAAATTCGTGGAAAACGAGTTGATCAAAGGACAATCGGCCGATATCGAGAACGAGAAGGTTTGAAGCCATTCCACGTCATTTGCAAACCATTGAAAACTCAAACACACGTTCAAGATCGGCTTTGGTTGTGCGATTGGTTGTCTGAATGGACCGAGGAAGATTTTCTTCATTTGGCGGCATCTGACGAATTCTTCGTTTATGCCATTCGAAAACCGAATTTCCAGAACGATCGAATTTGGGCTAAAGACGTCGACGACATCGCCAAACATGAATGATATCGACAAATCGTTCGCAATCCGACTTGCATCGGGATTTTCGTCATTTTCACAGCCAAGAAACTGCATTGGGTTTTGAAGGATAAAGGGGAATCCTGGGATGGCAGTTATTTCCGTGAGAAAATTTTATTGGAGAATGTCATTCCATTTCTCAGTGATCCAGACAATGTCTTGGTGGTTGGTGAGGTTGTCTTTCTTCATGACAAAGCTCCTTGCATGCGTGCAAATGCGACTCAGCAATTGTTAAAGGACAACAATGTCGAATTTTGGGGCAATGACGTCTGGCCGGGAAATTCGCCAGATCTCAATCCGGCAGAGAACATTGGGGCCATAATTAAGGATGAAGTGGAAGCTCTGATTGTAATGGCAAAATCAGGGTCTGCCTTTCTACTTACGTAAGAATAGGAGACGACACCTTTTCCATTGACCAGAGAAGAAAGGTTTTTTATTATTATTGAATGCATTCAAGAGACCAGTAGATTTGCACCTAACTGATCTGATTTTAGGTACATTTTGACAGAGGTTTTATACCTTTGAAATGGTTATTACAAATCATATAGACGTCATATAGGCGTGCACTAAACCAGGTCATAACTTCTCACCTAAGTCAGCACAAAGTTATTTCGGGTAAAATTACAAATATTTAAGGAAAATTACAATACATGATTCCCAAACCACAATAGGGAAGTAAAGTGAAACTAAAAGAGAAGTGAATCTTGGTTACTCATGCAGAAGAAGGAAAATGTCAGAACGCCACCCAGATATATTGCTAAAAATATGGTTAACCTATAGCTTGTTTTACAAAGTGAACTTTGCCTTGACATGAGCTGTGCTCTATGACTAAGATACTGTGGTTAAGTTTCCCCTACTTGCGAAAAGCTGGCTTCCTGTGTTTCAAGCAGAAAGAAGTATGTTCCTTGTTCTTGTTCTTTAGGTGAAAGAGCATAAGCAAAGTTTTGATTTTTGAGTTTTAGAATAGACAAGTAGCCTGATTAAGTATTTTAGGGGTTCAATGGTGGACCCCATGCTGTTTCATTCCCCCCTGATGAAACTTCACCCAATCCTAAGATTACTGTGGAGTTTCATAAGTATCAGGCTCCCTATTGCTTATGAGCCCCACATACTCATGTTCTTCTCCTGTGTGTCCCATAAGCGTCAGGACCTTGGCAGTGGCCCGTTTTTCCACTAAGAGAGATAAAGAACTGCTGATAGCACGGACAAAAAGAGGCATAATGCAGGGCTAAGAGGAAGGGGTCCCTCTAACTTTCGAAGGTTATCATATACAGACCATCCTAATGACTTTACCTCCCCTTCCTTCAAAGTTTCCACCCTTATTGTAATGTATGCCAGTGGGTCAGCCCCATCCCCATCAATGCCTATCCCATAGCTTTCTTCCTCTGGGTGATCACGGGACACTTCAAAAGCAACTGAGTTTGAATTTTGGAGGCTGCGAAAATTGGAAATATATGGACATCCCAGATGAGGAGAAGTAGGATAACCTCCTCCAGTATGTTGACAGACACAATCCCATCCTCTGCACGGGTTTCTTTCGTCCATGCGATCTGCACAAGGAGAATACAAATCCCGACTTGGATTCTTACATCCTTGGCAGTAGACATGGGATCGGGGACAGAGATACTTATGATTGTGGTAATAAGTTTGTCTCCATTCCTGACTTCCACAGCTTCTGTAAGCCACCCTATCCATTGCAGCACATACACCAAATGATACGGTGATGGGCTTGTCCTTGTTTTAAAGCAGTAACTGTGGTGAGGTGGTAAAGCTGAGATTCCTTGGGGTTGTCAAGTAGAGCCAGGCCGGCCCATACACTGACTTTTATGCGAACTGGAGTGGTTGGTTGATAACAAACAAGCTGGTTTTTCTGGATGCAATAGTTATACATGGTACCGTTAGATACACATGTCTTTTTCTGAGGGGTGCAGTCCACTGGGGCCTGAGTGTGGTAGATCATTGTAACAATGGTACGAGGTCCTACCTTAGCTTTGGTAAGACATGGGCCACACTCATCCAGCCCTGGTGTTGCAGGCAGATAACATACCACCCCTTCAGATCCCTCACATTGGCTATATGATTTTACAATATATCCTCACCATGATCGGAAGCTGATCATTTGTTATGTCATATTTCATGTCCAAATTAAAATCAAGGGGTGTCCGCTTACCCCGAGTCCTTGTCCTTTCTGGATAGGGCTCTGGGTATGGTCTCTGAATAGGCCTCAAAGTATGGCACATTATGGTTGAATTATAGCATTCACTTGGTGCCCAAGTAACATTAGGGTCCAATCTACATTGCCAATAGTTCCTGGATCCCTCAGAACAGGGGGATAACCCTTCCTCTGGATGGCAATCTACTATCCAGCGTTTTACATAGGCAAAACCGAGTCCCTGTGTACTCGGGACCTTATAAAAGCAATGCCTACAAGGAGGAAAAGGCCCTGGTCCCATTTCTTCTAGCAGTGGTTCAGAAGTTACCTTTATAGGGGAGTCATTTGTCACCGTGAGGGCCCTGACATCTGGTGTTTGTTGGGTGCCCTTTTTCCCATCCCTCACATATGGTGGCTGTGAGGTACCTCCCCTAATCACATTCCCCCCTGTAGGAAATGGGTCCTCATAATCAGGGGAAACCTCCCATATTTGCACTGGCGGTGCCCCTCGAGCGATCTTATCTTTCATGGTGGCATAGAAATAGAGAAAGTTAAGAAGAACAGAAACAGCCAAAAGAAAAATCACGACTAAGATCGCTGGGATCAGACCATTCCTAATGCATGCAGTCTGGCGCAGACGGCGGTTGGTTTCCATGGTTGGCTCTCCTCGTTGGATGGGGACGAAGGTTCCACGGGAGACGCGATGCGTTGCCTGTGCGATGGGTGTCGGTGGTACCTGGAGCGACACCTGCAGAGGGGTCTTCACCACCTGGCCGTAGAGCGATTGCTTCCCGTGAATCAGCAGGCGAGGTGGTGTCCTTCCTTCTTCTTCTCCTTTTTGCAGGGTGTAGAGGCTGGACAGAGTCCTTGGAAACAGTCTCACACGGGGTTGCAGCCAATTTCAGGCGTGTCCAATGGATCCAAGGCTTAATTTCAGCTACCTTAACAGCAAGGGGAGAACAAATAACAACAGTATATGGTCCACACCATTTGGCTTCCAAAGGCACCTTTTTCCAGTCCTTCACCCAGACCTCCTGTCCTGGGTGGAAATTATGTACTGGAGTTACAATCACATGAGGACGACATGACAGCACATATTTTTGTAATTGATGGACAACAGTATTCAAAGCTTGCAACTGTTTGATTTTCACTGTGTCGGCCACTTGAGAAGTGGGCAACACCTGTGGACTAACCAAATTAGGAACCCTTCCATACATTAACTCATATGGTGAGACACACAACTCCCCTGTGGGTGTGCATCTCACGGCTAGCAACGCCATGCTGAGGGCATCTGGCCATTTTAGATGAGTTTCCTGACAAATTTTAGCCAATTTATTCTTTATAGTTCTATTGGCCCTTTCAACGACGCCCGCCGATTGAGCGTGGAAAGAACAGTGTAACTTCCAGGTAATCCCCAATACCTGGGCAACCTTCTGAGTGGCTGCATGAATGAACTCCGGCCCATTATCTGAAGAGATACGTGAGGGCAACCCATATCGTGGAATAACTACATTTAACAGAGTTCGAGTTACCTCCAAAGCCTTTTTCGTTCTAGTGGGAACACATTCAGGCCACCCTGTGTATGTGCAAACAACAACTAACATAGCAGTATACGATCCCACTTTCGGCATGTCCGTAAAATCAATCATTAAATAATCAAAAGGATAAGCCCCCCTAGGTTGGTGCCCAGGGGGAAGACTTGGGCCCTGACGTGGGTTATTAGCAGCACACACCTGACATCGAGAACAAACAGCAGCTGCTAAACTAGACAAATTGTTAATATAGACTTCCCTCGTCAAAGCCTTTCTCAAAGCTGTCTTTCCTAAATGTAAATGCCTATGTAGGGAAGAAACAACCTCCCATGCTAACTGCTGAGGTACAAACACCCTGTTGTCCGGCAGAGTCCACCACCCATTCACCAGTTCTGCCCCTATAGCTTCAGCTTGCTGGACTTCCGAGTGGCTATATGAGGGGGGTTCATCTTCTTGGTTCGGGATCCACAAAGTAAGACAGTTAGCTTGCAAGGAGAATGGATCCAAAGCTGCTGCCCTAGCCACCTGGTCAGCCTTGTGGTTTCCTCTTTCAGCTGTTGAAATCCCCTTCTGATGACCTCGTACATGCATAATGGCAACTTGTTTGGGGGACCACACACTGTCCAATAGACGCATAATTTGGGGTCCATATTTAATGTCCTTTCCTCCTGCTGTAATAAGACCTCTTTCTTTGTACAAAGCTCCATGCACTTGAACTGTAAGAAAGGCATATTTTGAGTCTGTGTAAATGTTGACACGTAGACCTTTTGCTAATTCTAATGCCCTAGTGAGTGCATGTAATTCTGCCAACTGAGCACTAGTTCCTGCAGGTAAGGGCTTAGCTTCCCACACATCCTCAAGAGTAACTATGGCATAAGCTGCTTTTCTTACACCTTCATGGATAAAACTGGTTCCATCAGTAAAAAGGGTTGCATCCGGGTCGGAAAAGGGTTCATCCTTCAAATCTGGCCGACTTGCATAGGTTTCCTCAATAGTTTGCAGACAATCATGAGAGATCTCAGAGTCTGGTTCAGGTAATAGAGTGGCAGGATTCAAAGCATATGACTGAACAAGTTTGATGAGGGGGTTATGGGTAATAAGCCCCTGATACTTCAACATACGTGGATTGGTAAGCCACAAATGACCTTTCTGATCTAGGACAGCTCGAAGAGCATGGGGGGTGTAGATATTTAATTGCTGTCCAAAAGTAAGCTTATTTGCTTCCTGAGTAAGTAAAGCTGTGCCTGCTACAGCCTTAAGACAAGAGGGCCACCCTTTTGCTACCTGATCCAATTGTTTTGACAAATATGCCACTGGTCGATACCACGTTCCCATCTTCTGAGTTAACACCCCCACAGCCATATTCTGTTTAGTGTCCACAAATAAATGAAAGGGTTTATCTAAATTAGGCAATCCCAGACTCGGGGCTTGAGTCAAAGCATGTTTTAAGTTCAAAAAACTTTTCTGTTCCTCTTTTTCCCATCGCAAAGGTTCCTTTTCATTCCCTTTTGTAGCTTCATAAAGTGGCTTTGCTAACAAGGCGAAGTTAGGAATCCAAATGCGGCAAAATCCTGCTGCCCCTAAAAAGCCTCTTAATTCCTTCCTATTTCTTGGGGCTGGTAATTGACAAATGGCTTCCTTTCTTTCATGTCCCAAAGTTCTTTGCCCTTGCTGGATATCATATCCCAAATACCTAACATTCAATTGGACCAATTGTGCTTTGGCCCTAGAAGCTTTATAGCCTTTTTCTTGTAACAGAAGTAGGAGGGATGCAGTATTAGCATGACAGTCCTCTTCTGTTTGCCCTGTCACCAAAAGATCATCCACATATTGTAACACAACATCAGGAGCAGGCAAATCTAGAATTTCCAAGTCCGTCGCTAACGCCGCACTAAAATGCGTTGGCGAATTTTTATATCCCTGTGGGAGGCGTGTCCAAGTATATTGCTGTTTCCTCCCTGTTGTTGGATTTTCCCATTCAAAGGCAAACAAGTGCTGGCTTTTTTTATGAATGGGTATAGAAAAGAAGGCATCTTTTAAATCAATAACTGAAAACCATTTAGCTTCTGGTGGAATTAATCCAAGCAACACATAAGGATTTGGCAACGTGGGATAAATTGTGACTGTTGAACTGTTAACCCTACGAAGATCCTGAGCCATTTGATATTTTCCTCCCCCTTTTGGTATAGGTAGAATCGGTGAATTCCATGGTGAGTCAGTGGGTACTAGAATCTTATAAGTCAAATACAGTTGTATGACTTCCTGAATAGCCTGCACAATTTCTCTTGGGTACCCCCTCTGGCGGATGCATACAGGACGGCTCATTGGTAGTTCCTCAACAATGACAGGGGTGTGGTGAGCAGCAAAACCAGGGGGGTTATCTTCCGCCCACAGCTCAGGAACCCGGAACTCCCTCCATTTGTCTCCTGAGACTTCCTGCACCACCATGATTCTCCAAGCCTCTTCCCTAGGAATTTCTAAGTTCACATTGCCATATTTTACTCCTACGGATCCCTTTTCATCAAAGAATATCTGTGCTCTAAGTTTGCAAAGTAAATCTCTACCCATGAGTGGAAGCGGACAGCTGGGCAAATAAACAAACTGGTGAGTCAACGTTTTTCCTCCCGTTGTGCATAATAGAGGCTCTAAAAGTGGCTGGGTTTGTGGTTTTCCTGTTGCCCCTTGAATGTTGATAGATTGAGAAGAAATATGTCCCAAGGGTTGAGTTAATACAGAGCGGGTTGCTCCTGTATCTACAAGGAAAGAAACTTCTTTGCCCCCCACATTCAGACAGACCATAGGTTCGGGGAGGCTAATCGAACCTACACTGCCCCGTCAATCCCACTCCTCAGCTTCTGCCAATCCAATCAAAGGAGTGTCGGGGGAAAATCCCTTGGCTTCTCTCTTTCGCAGGCTGTTAAAGGGCTTCCTGAATGTTCCACGTCCCCTGAAGGTGTTGGGTCGGCTAAGGGAGAAATTTCTGGGCAAAGGGGTAGGATTTCTAGTTACCCTTGGCTGTTCAATCTCCCTTCTCTCAATTCCTTCTCTTCTGGGACAATCTCTTTTCCAGTGCCCATACCTGTGACATATAGCACATTGATTTTGACCCAAGGAGGGGTTTATAGTCCTCCCCCTACTTCCTCTATTTCCCCCTGGCACAGTCATTAAAGCGGTGGCTAGCAATTCTGCTTTTTTCTTCATCTGCTTATCTTTTTTCCTCTCCTCCAACAAATCCCTGTTGACAAATGTCTTCCTGGCAACTTCCATGAGTTCACTAAGAGGTTTTCCCAACGCTCCTTCCAACTTTTGAAGCTTATGTCTTATGTCTGGAGCTGATTGTGAAATAAAAGACATTGCTAGCATGCGAGCATTTTCAGGAAGAGTGGGGTCAATAGGGGTGTACATCTGATATGCCTCAACCAATCTAGAAAAAAAATGCCTCCGGACTTTCAGTAGCTTCTTGGGTTATCAAACTCGGCTTTGACATGTTCGTTGCAGGCTTTCCTGCTATGCGCACGGCTTTTACTATTAACTGTTGATAATTGAGCAACAAGTTTAATTGATGTGAATCATAAGGACTCCAATTAGGATCTTTTGAGGGGAAACGCTGTTCAATAAAGTCTGCTAAGGTTGTACGTGCAGGGACATCTGGTTTTAAAATATTAGACACTGCATTCCTGATTTTTTCCCTTTCTTCAGCATTGAAAAGTGTTGCCATAAGTTGTTGTAAATCTAGCCAAGTTGGGTGATGAGTATCCACAATAGTTTTCACCAAATCTGCCACTTCATTTGGTTTAGCACTATAAGGCCCATAGTGCATTTTCCAATTAAGCAAATCAGAGGTGGTAAAAGGAACATGCTGAAACAACGACCCTGTTGAAACTTGGGAGGGGTCATCTGGGTTTACTAAGAATTGGTCAACTCGTCTGAGTGGTGCTGTAAAAACAGTCTCTGTCTTTGCTCTGGTTCTGGCTGACACTGGTTCCACTTCTCCACCCACAGCTCCCAACAATTGGTCCATCTCTTCCTCCTTCTTTTCCCAAAACTCTGGTCCCATTGTGTCGGGTGAGCTTAGAGGGGCTTTTTCTTCTTTCTCCCCTTTATATCTGATCTGTTCCATACTAGTAATTACAGCATCCAATCCCTGCTCAATTCCCTCAATAGGTAACTGGCTTGTAGAATCCCCTGTGCTGGGGGCAGTTCTTCTGGAATAAGTCAGGGACAAGGATGGCGGTGTGGCTGGCAAACTGACCCCCCTAGGTGCAACATATGGAGGGGGTTGTGGCAATTCTTCTGGAGCACTAGCCAAGACTGGTGGTCTCTGCCTAGGACTTTTGGGGTCTGTAACTCTGACAGCCATAAGAATACATTGTTGTTTACATTTCTTTAACCAAGCTGGGGGTTGATTAACCAATTTTTTCCACACATCTATATATGGAGCCTGAGTTAAACTCCCCAACTTAGGATCAAACACCAACCTATGGACTTTTAAAACCAAGTGAGGATCAAAAGTACCTGTTTCAGGCCACCCAATCCCATATCTGGGCCATTCTAATTCACAAAACCTCCTAAGCTCATGTTTACTCCATTCAATTCCATAATCCTGACTCATAAATCCTTCTTTAAAATGCTTTAACATCGAAGTTAGAGGAGTCTGACTACTACTACTACCTCCACCCATATTTTTCCCAAATACTGAATAACACAATCTTAACACTTTACCCTTTTAAACATATACATATATTCTGGACAGTCCAATTCCCAAAACCTTTATACCTAGCAAGGTGGATCAGACCTCACTCTCCGGTTTAAAAGAAAAACCGGGCCTTAAATAGAAAACCCACAATTACTTGCCTTTTATCTGTGGTTTTCTTCCTCCGGTGCTGGCCAGACTTCCCCTGTCTCCTCTGGTTTTCCAAGGCTCTTGAGACCGCTAACCGCCGAGGCTGAGCTCTCCTCGCTGCCGGGAAATTCCCTCGGAACAAAAGGTCCGTTTGGCGCCAGAGAGGTTCCTGACCCGATGAGCCCCCAGCCCCCCGGGTTAGGGGTCCCAGAGGGTCCCCAAAGACCCTATCGTCTCCTGCCTGGCTCGCCAAGAAATGTAATGGCAAAATCAGGGTCTGCCTTTCTACTTACGTAAGAATAGGAGACGACACCTTTTCCATTGACCAGAGAAGAAAGGTTTTTTATTATTATTGAATGCATTCAAGAGACCAGTAGATTTGCACCTAACTGATCTGATTTTAGGTACATTTTGACAGAGGTTTTATACCTTTGAAATGGTTATTACAAATCATATAGACGTCATATAGGCGTGCACTAAACCAGGTCATAACTTCTCACCTAAGTCAGCACAAAGTTATTTCGGGTAAAATTACAAATATTTAAGGAAAATTACAATACATGATTCCCAAACCACAATAGGGAAGTAAAGTGAAACTAAAAGAGAAGTGAATCTTGGTTACTCATGCAGAAGAAGGAAAATGTCAGAACGCCACCCAGATATATTGCTAAAAATATGGTTAACCTATAGCTTGTTTTACAAAGTGAACTTTGCCTTGACATGAGCTGTGCTCTATGACTAAGATACTGTGGTTAAGTTTCCCCTACTTGCGAAAAGCTGGCTTCCTGTGTTTCAAGCAGAAAGAAGTATGTTCCTTGTTCTTGTTCTTTAGGTGAAAGAGCATAAGCAAAGTTTTGATTTTTGAGTTTTAGAATAGACAAGTAGCCTGATTAAGTATTTTAGGGGTTCAATGGTGGACCCCATGCTGTTTCATGATGATTCAGGAGCAAGGTCAAAATCGATATTCGGTTGAAACTTTGAGAATGAATTTGGAAACTGTGTTGAAAAATCTGGAAAATCGAACGGAACTGTTTGAAGATTTGTTGTGTTCTTATCCACCTCGTTTGAATGCTGTTCGAAGGGCTAATGGTGGTCATACTGACTATTAAATCATGTCAATAAACTCAGTTTTTGATGGGCTTTCGAATGGTGTATGAATTATTTGTGTTGTTATTACAAGTGTTGCTGTGACCCCCTAGGAAAAGGTTATGCCCCGCCCTGTACACAATGGGCTGGAACTGGGCATTGAAGGGGGAAGGGAGAGAATGCTCTTTCAGTTGTTGCAGCATATCAGCATTTCTATGTTGGATGACATTTTTTTAATTTAATTTTTTAAATAAAATTTTAACCACCCATTCTTGTATTCATACTGAAGCTATTAGAGCAATCATATAAATTACATAGATAAAGACGAAAACAGCATCTTGAATTAAATTTGGGAGGGCAATGAGTATTGGCATAGTGAAGCAAGTGACACATGGGAATGACATGACCATAATTCTTTCCAGACAATTTGTTATGATTTTTGATGATGTTTGTAATATAAGCTCTACACTCAAAAATAAGCCTCAGTTAAGATCATCTGCCAAGACTGATGCATTTCAGTACCATATTTCACACAAAGTAAAACCTAACCAGAAAATAAGTCCTAATGCATATTTCGGACTAAAAATTTATATAAGACCAGGTTTTATTTTTGGGGAAACACGGTATCAGGTCATACTGTGTTCTTTCATCAAACAGAAATGTTGAGAATACATTTTTAATTATTCTGAGATGCCTTGGACAGCCCATATTTCGACTATTCCAAAATCCTCTTTATAGATTCATTCTGAAGATCATGTCTGTGAACTCTCGCTCTGCTTTTTCCCAGGGATGCTCCATTTTAATGAACATGCTGTATACTGTGTGCTCTATAAACTGTAATTAAACTATGTTATATTTTCAAAGGAATTTGGACTATGGCCACTATATGTGTATTACAGAAAATCAGCACTGAGTATAAAATATAAAAGATATATAACAGGAAAGGAGGGAGGGAGAAGGGGAAGGAAAAAGCAGGGAGAGGAAAAAAAGAGAGTACAAGAGAAAGCAAGAGCCAGCTTAGCTCATGAATATACAAAGCTATGTCACTAAAATGTCATTCCAAGCCTCTTCTGGTACCATTGAGGATGCTGCCACTGTAAAACTGACAGTTTAACGTTCTTTTGCTGATTAAGTGCTCTCTTTTGTTAAATTCAGATCACAAAAGAATAATGTAGCATTTAGGAGCAAAAATGCACCCCAGCAATCCAGCACTAGAGGTTAAGATGGAGAAGATCTCCACAGTGAGCCTATATTTTTCCTTTGGTGCTCAGGTAATTTGGAAAAAATTCAGCCACACACTGCAAAACACCAACATGCTGAAAGTGATGAATTTGGCTTCATTAAAAGTGTCTCCCAGGCAAAGAAAGCTACAATGAAGCTGGCATGATGGGTGATGACTCATTACTTGAAGGACAACTTCTTCACTCATCAAAAGCATATCATGATCTGGGAAAGGGGGGAATTTTGCAAGCCACACAAAACAGATGCCTACTTGAGGAAAAGAGCAAGAAATAAAAATGAAGCTTGCCAGTCTTTTCCCTGTCCACTTCTTCATCTTGGATCCTGGCTTTGTGGCCATGAATGCCAAAACTACAATAATGGTTTTTGCCAACACACAAGAAACAGCCATGGTGAAAATGACCCCAAAAGTAGTTTGGCGGAGGAGACATGTTATTGTTAGTGGTCTGCCAAGGAAGAGCAATGAGCAAAGAAAACAGAGCAGAAGTGAGATGAGAAGAAGGTAAGAAAGATCACGATTGTTTGCTTTCACTATGTGAGTATTGTGATGCTTCCAAAATATCTTCAAAATCTGAACAGTAGTAGCAGACAACAAGACTGTACAAGTAGCTATGCTCATAACCAGCGGTTCTTCATAGGACAAATAGCTAATGACATTGGGACCGCATCCATTCTGTTGCTTGTTTGCATATTGGTCTTGTGGACATATGAAACAATTGTCCATATCTGCAAAAGTTCACAAAATTAAAAAGGAAAAATTGTGTGAGTTTTAAATTCTTTCTGTTAGTTGTCTATTAGCAGTAGAATTTTAATAACATATTTAAAAATATAGGCAAATTGGAAAAGATGTAATGGTTCATTTGTTACTGAGTGAATAACCTTAGAATAACAAAGAATAACAAAGAACATCACTTTTTATGTGACAAGTTGTCTCTGGTTGCTCTGACTTCACGTTAAAGCCTATAAATTGTGGCCTGCACTGCTGAGTCACTTTTTCTTTTTTTAAAAGAAACTATTCTAAAGTACACGGACAACAAAGTAAATGATGATATTCATGAATAATATTGTGAATGATATCAAGTGGCCAAGCAGAATGAAAAGAATGAGTGTTGCATCCTGAGAAATATGGTTCCAGTAGATGCAAAACTGGGATAGAAACTCAAAGTGGATGAAAGTTTGCTAATCAAGCTCCCCCATTTTCCTTCAATCGAGGTGGAGAAAACACCTCTAGAACTAATATTACCAGTTAATATAAATCATTCTCAAGTAATCCTAATTTAGAGATGGCCCAAACATGTTAAAAAACTCTTTGGCACTGTCATTTCTGCCATATTTGGCTTCACACCTTGTGGACGTCCTTGGTGGAGGGATCACTGTGTGGGTGGGGGGCAAATAGACAATAAACGTATGCAGTGATGACACGGAAAATGTGGAGGGGTGATGACAACTTCAGGAAGGCCAAGGAAGGATGGAACCACACTTTGTGCTGATACTCAAAGGCCCTGCAACTTGAGAATGGATAGTGGATTGCCCCAAACATCTCTTTTATTCTGTGTGGCTCTTCATTGGCTGAAGACAAACTGGTCTTGGTGAGAGGGCTGGAATAAGGGTGAAATCATATAATCTTTCATGTGGCAAACTTAATTCTAGCCTGACTTCTCTGCAATCAACAACCTTTACTAAAATAATGGAGTCAAGGGTCTTTCTTTCCTAAGTGACCTGACAGGAACAAGTCTGACAGGTTTTACATCTCATTTCCTCAACACACATGTAGGACTCTTTATAGACAGTGGTTATTCATATTACAAGAAAGGTAGGAAACAGCTATAGAAAAACATGTTACAGCTTTTTGTCCGGTGACGTCATTGGCTATGACGGCAGGCTTGGAGATTGCTCCGAAGCCTTGCTGACAATCAGGGGGTCTGGCGGCATAGAGAGCTGCCGTTCGCTGTCTTGGAGGGACTCAGCGAAGAATAGAGGTGCTTCTCTGCAGGCGGGGGGAAGTGCAATCTCCTCGGCTAAACAGAGGCTCTGCATTGATCCCAGACTCCTGGAGAGGGACGCGTGAGCTGTCCCAGCCATGATACAGCACTTTTGTCTGGCGTAGGATTTTTGGAGTGAATCTGGACGCCCTAACTTTTTTGAAGTGTAAGTTGGATTTACTATTTGGTTACTGCATCTCTGGCAATCTTTTTTTCCCCTCTTTGATGGGACTTTTAGCAGCAATTAAGACAAACAGGAGTAAATGAACTAACAATTGAAGACGGATTTACATTATAAAGAGTCGTTGAAGGCGGCTTAGGTTGGTGGAAACAGAGAAGAGGGAAGCTTTTTTTTCTACCCAGAGGCATAGCTGACAGTACTCAGCGAATCTGCTTAACTTGCTATCAAGACCTGTGGAAAACTTTTGTGCTGAGTAACCAGCGAACTTGCCCTGCTTGCTACTAAGACCTTTGGAAAACTTTTGCGCTGAGGCTCCACGTGAGACAGTCAATATTATATCCACCGTGTGCATTGTTTTCTCTTTTCTCCTTTTGGAACTGGCGTTGGATACTTGAACCTTTTTTCTTTTTTATTCTCTTCTCTTTGAGGTCTGTTTTTTCTTTTTTTCTTTTTGTGTTGATGTATTTGCCTCCCCCTCCTTCCTCTCTTCTTGATATGAGCCCCTTCCTGTACCTTTTTTAGACCTTTCTATGGGACTATATTTATATATATTTTTCTGTATAGATAGCAGCAAAATAAGTTGGAACATTGCTCAAACTGGTAGCAGATAGCTTATGAAGCAGTGGGATATTCTTAACTTAATTGATATGAGCTGGGCAAAGGTGGGGAAAAAAACCTCGACATTACCTACTCAGCCGTCCCCGTCTTCAACTCCTCCAATAACACACAGAACTTTAGACAATATGGCTGGGGTAGAGAAGGCACCCACATTGCAAAATATACAGACAACTTTGCTATCGATACAAAATAGTATTGCTAGGAATCAAGAGATCACCGAAAAATCCCTGGCCGATATCAAAAATGAAATGGGAGACATGAGGGGTGAACTGAAACAGTTGAATTTACAGCAAAAGGAGATTTGGGCAAAAATGGAGAAACAGGAGGGTCAAATTCAAGAGTTAGGAGTAAAAATGAAGGAAAGTGAAGAGAATATGGCGAGGTGGGAAATGAGGCAGCTACATACTAACAGAAGGTTGGAGGATGAGATTGCTATGTTGGAATTAGAAAAGTCAGCCTTCTTTCTCAGATTTCAAAATATCCCAGAGGAAAGAGGGGAGAAACTGAAAGAAATCATGGTGGAGATGATAGCAGGGATCGCCCAGAAAGATAAATTGTTGATACAGAGTGACATCGATGACGTATATAGAGTCTATACTTCTTATACTAGGAGACAGAAACTGCCACGTGAAGTGCACGTGAGGTTTACTAAGCGATCCCTGAGGGAAGAAATTTACCAGAAGGCACGTGATCAGAATACCATGTATGCGGGGGAGATGGTCATAGTACTAAAACAGATACCAAGAAGAGTGAGGGAAAGGAGGCAGAAATATCAGGATCTAACAACACAACTGAGGAAACTTCAGGTGATGTATAGGTGGCTTTTCCCAGAAGGGTTATCTTTTCTCTGGCAAGGCCAGAGGTTTCGGATTGAATCATTGCAAGATGCGCAAGACTTTATCGAAAGCCAGTTGAAGAAGGGACCTCAGAATAACGAGGGAGAACTGGACAATAAGAGCCAAGGAGAAGAGCGAAAGAGTAGTGTCCTGGGAGATGAGAAAGGGGGAAATGAGAAATAAAGCAGAGATGAGAGACCGCAAACGAGGCAGACAACAAAAGCTAAAGCCTTAAACAAATAAACATGGCAATAGCAGTAGACTTAGCAGTAGACTTATATACCGCTTCATAGGGCTTTCAGCCCTCTCTAAGCGGTTTACAGAGAGTCAGCATATTGCCCCCAACAATCTGGGTCCTCATTTTACCCACCTCGGAAGGATGGAAGGCTGAGTCAACCCTGAGCCGGTGAGATTTGAACCGCTGAACTGCTGATCTAGCAGTAGCCTGCAGTGCTGCATTTAACCACTGCGCCACCTTGGCTCTTGGTTCATGGCGGATGAACTTCGCTTAATTTCCTTAAATATAAATGGTTTGAATTCACTAAGAAAGAGAAATAAATTACTGAATGCTTTACGGAAAAAGAATTGGGATTTGACATGCTTGCAAGAAGTACATATAGCGAAATGTGTTGTATTACCCCCGGCTGGGTATAATGTATACAAGCTTAGCAGATGAAAAGAAAAGGGGCATTGTGTTGTATATCGATTCTAAATTGGTGTATATGGATGGGGAGGGTAGAATCTTAATGGTCGAATTGAAATTTGGTCAATATAAAATCTTGCTGGTGGCCATATACACACCGAATGACAACCAAAGTACCTTCTTTAGAAGGTTGCATTTAAAAATTGCAGAGTTAGGCTATGATCATATTTGTGTGGTGGGTGACTATAATGCGGTGGCAGATAGGACAATGGATTACAACCCAGGAAACATCCAAAAGGGGGGGAAATTAAGAGAAAGGAGGAGAGTTCTCCCCAAAACCTTTGAAGACATGAGGGAGGAATATGAATTAAAGGATGTATGGCGTGAACTCCACCCACAGAAACAACAATTTACTTTTTTTTCACATAGACACCAATCCTGTTCTAGGATCGACATGGCCTGGTTGACACCGGAAATTGGGGACTTGATTAAGGAAGCAGCAATTGAGGTCAACACCTGGGCCGATCACAATCCACTCTTATTGGTGTGGAAGGGAGTAAGGCAGGGGAGGAAGAGAAGGTGGATTATGAATACAGAGATAGTGAAAGAACAAGAATTTCAGCAAATGTTTAAAAGGGAAATGAGGTTTTTTTTTGAAGAAAATAGGAAAGGAGTAACCCCACAAATACTTTGGGATACGGCCAAGGCTTATATGAGAGGCCTAGCTATTAAACATACAATAGGTACTCACAAGAAAAAATTAGAAGAGAGGGCAAAATGGGTAACTAAACTGGAGGTGGTAGAAAAAGCCTTGCAACAGAACCCACTAGACGATAGGAAAAAAGAAGAAATGGCTAGAATTAAGCATGGGATCTCTCTTTTAGACCAGGAGGATGTCGCTCGAAAACTTAGGGTGATTAAGCAAAACTTTTTTGAGCATGCCAACAAACCGGGTCGCTGGCTCTCTTATAGACTTCGAAAAGAAAGAGAGAGCAGACGTATAGCTCAACTGCAGAATAGTAAAGGGGAATTAGTAGAAACCAAGGGGGAGAAACACGAAATTATCCAAGGCTTTTTTCAGCAACTATATAGTAGGAAAGAAGTTTCTGAGGTCCAAATTAAGGAATTTTTAGATAATGCAAATCTACCCAAGATCTCAAATGAAGCAAAAGGGGTACTGAACCAAAATATAACATTAGAGGAACTAGAAAAGGCAGTTAAAAAAAATGGGAAACAACAAAACTCCTGGCATGGATGGTTTGCCAGTTGAAATCTATAAATCTTTTTTGGAAATTTTAGGACAAGAGATGATAGCAATATTTAATGCTGTCTTGACGGATTCTATTGCGCCGAAATCATGGGCCGAGGCTTATATAACCCTTTTGCCTAAAGTTGGAGCTGACTGTACCCAAATTAAAAACTATAGGCCCATTTCACTTTTGAATGTGGATTATAAAATCTTTGCAGCTATATTGGCAGATAGACTCAAATTTTTCCTTAACAAATTTATACACCCTGATCAGAATGGCTTCCTGCCGTCAAGGCATTTGAAAGACAATGTCAGAATTATTTTGGATGCCTTAGAATATTATGAAGCTCGGCCAGATAAACAAGTGGCCTTTATGTTTCTTGATGCACAAAAGGCTTTTGATCGGGTAAATTGGAATTTTATGTTGTCACAACTAGAAAACATGAAGTTTGGAGAAAGTTTCTTAAATGCAATTCGGGCAATTTATGTACGACAAACCGCGACAATATTGGTAAACGGAGAAGAGGCGGGTGACATTGTGATTGGTAAAGGCACAAGACAAGGATGCCCGCTATCCCCCCTACTGTTTATCCTCACATTAGAACCCCTTCTAAGAATAGTGAGAAGCGATACACAAATTAAAGGGTTACGAGCTAAAGCTCAGGAATTTAAGGTCCAGGCTTTCGCCGATGACCTTGTTTTTATTCTGGAGGACCCTATGGTGTCTGGGATACAACTTTTACGTAAAATAGAGGAGTACGGTAGGATAGCGGGGCTATGTATAAATAAAGAGAAGACAAAACTGTTAATTAAAAATATGACTCTGAACCAGAAAAGGGAAGTACAAAGCCTGTTAGGGATCAACATGGCCCACAAAGTACAATATTTGGGAATTTGGCTGACGGAGAGATGTTCCTCTATCAAGGTAGATAACTATATGAAATTGCTACAACAGGTATTCAAAGATATGACTAATTGGAGTAGCAAACAATTGTCTCTGATGGGCAGGATGGCGACGGTCAAGACATATGTATTACCAAAATTTTTGTTTTTGTTTCAAACGGCACCAACTAAATTAGACAAATTTTTTTAAAAATCCTTGGAGACAATAGTGACACAGTTTATATGGCAAGGCAAGAAAGCACGAATCAAAGCCCAAACTTTGCAAAAACGCAGAGAACTGGGAGGCTTCGGAGTACCCAACTGGGAAGCATACTATAACGCAGCAATCATGACATGGGTGAAAGATTGGGTGATGTTGAATAGAAGGCGCCTATTGGCTATAGAGGGACATGACCTCCCCCAGGGATGGCATGCCTCCCTCTGGCAAGAAAGAGACACCCCCCATAGGTACTTCATGGGACATTATATTCGGAATATTTTGATGGGGGTCTGGGAAAAAATGAGGAAAAAATATTATCTTAGGGTTCCGTGTTGGTTGGCACCATTAGAGGCCTTAACGCATCCGAGTCTATTTAATTGGACAAGAAACATAACATATAAAGATATCATGACAGAAGATGGCAACATGAAAACAAAAATGGAATTAGAGCAACAGGGAAGGAATTTGGAATGGTGGGAATATTTACAGGTTAGAAACAGGTTTAAAAGTGATAAGGCACGTTTCGGGATCTACCCAAACCCTCAGGGGCTAGATAAGATCTTGTTTGGTGGAGACAAGAAAATGTTATCGAAGATCTACCAATTTTTGACCTGCCAAGATACTAATGAAGAGATGGACAAAAGCCTTCTAATAGTATGGGAGAGAAACCTAGGTTATGAAATTGAAATGGGCAAATGGTGGGATCTATGGAGTAAGACCATTAAACTTACAACATCTACTGCATTCAAAGAAAACATATACAAGATGGTTTATAGGTGGCACTTCCCCCCCAACGAGGTTAGCCAAGATGTTTCCTGGGTTATCTCCATTGTGTTGGAAATGTGGAAGAAAGGATGGCACATTCTATCATATTTGGTGGTCCTGTACTGAGGCCACGAAATATTGGAAAAGGATTAAAAAATGGTTAAAAGAGGTTACCGGGGCAAACATTGAATGGAGACCTGAGAACTTGTTACTAAGCATCAAACCAGATAACATAAGCAGTTCAATATGGCATTTGAGCCTGCATATAATTGGGGCCGCAAGAATAACCTATGCACAATTTTGGAAATCCACCACTATACCGTCGGAAGATGCTATAGTTAAAAAGATCTACGAATGTGCAGAAATGGACAGAATGACGGGTTGGCTGAGGGACAAAGGAGAAACAGAACATTATCTTAGCTGGAACCTATGGTATATGTGGGCGACTAGGAGAACAGCAGGGACTTAAAATGGGGAAAGTTAACATAGGTACCGTAATAGATCCCTGAATCTTGCAATGAGAAGATAGCAATACCGCTTCATAGGCCTTTCAGGCCTCTCTAAGCGGTTTACAGAGAGTCAGCATATTGCCCCCAACAATCTGGGTCCTAAGATGTGGCTTAGAGACCTAATAATGAGGGAAGAAAGAAAAAACTGGGCTGTGAATGACTGTCACCGTGGGGGGGGGTTGTATGTTTAAAACGGCATTTGTATCTGTATGCTTTACTTTATATTGTTATGTATGATTTGTTTTGCTTATGTTGTTGTATTTATGTCGTTGTATTTTTCTTCCTGTTTTTTAAAGGTAATAATGTTTAATAAAAATTATATTTAAAAAAAAAACATGTTACAGCTTTTTGTTGTAGTTGTTTGATCTTTTATTTTAGCTGCCATCTCACCTGTTTTGTTAGATATCCACCCTTTCGGACAAGGCACACAATTGTAACAACAAAATGGTTCTCCCTCCTTTGTTTCTTTCTGATAGCCAGGCTGACAATTGGCATAGAATAGTGACATTTTCAAGTTGTTAGTAAATGTATCTTACTAAAACATTACTTCAGATAAAATAACAAAATATTCCTTAACATTTAATAATTGATGTAGCTGTGATAACTACAACTTAGGGAAAAGTGTCAATCTTGTGATAGAAAGATAAAAAAATTTCAGAACACCCAGTACAATATTATTAGCATTTCCAATTTGTGTTAGTATTGTATATTATATTACATTATTTATGGCCAATACTGATCCAGGAAAAACTAAAAGAAATTTGATTAAATTTTCTGAAGCCCTTTCTTGGATTTCCTCAACAGGCTGCACCTTGAGGGAAATCCAGAGAACTCAAGAACACAAACATTATCTGGAAGAACTGAGATTGGAACCCTGCAAGGAACAGAATGTTCACTGATATTAATGGCACGAGGATATGTGAAAAAAAAATCAAGTAGCTGAAGTCATTCCATATGTGGTAATAAGATGTTTTTTACATGGTTAAATCCAGGATGCCATACAATATCCTCTTCCTTAATGATAAGTTGTTTGTGTGAAGGTGCCAATGGATCCATTTGTCCAACTTTCAGTCCATTGAAAGATTCCAGCATCACTTAGGATCCCTTTATTTGTTCAACTTTTTTTCATTTTTATTGTTCTGATCAAATTTTAAATTGCTTTATCTTGAGATTCATTAACTTTGGGTTTGAAACCAAAAAAAATCAGAATTTTCAGAAAACATGAAATAAGAGTGAAATACTATGGTTTTTAAATTTATGGTTATCATACTACTTTTATGGTTATCATACTACTTTTAAACTCCAGGAGTCTTTACATCTTATATAACTATTGCGTTGCACAGATTGGTGTTCTTCATTCTTTTTTAACTGCAATTTCAACTCTTTTGTAGAAATAAATTCATGATGGCAATGAAATATCAACAAACAAGCATTCAATATTGATTACCTGTAAAATGAACTATAGGTTCTCATTGACTATACTGGTTGGGACAAAAAGATACCGCAACTCTGCCAAATCAAAAGTACCACATATCATTGGTTGTTTTTTTAAAAATATAATTTTTGGGTCATTATCTGCCAGAGCTGCTGATTTAGATGTTCCCTTTTTTCCCTTTCATCCATTGCCTTTTCTCTGGATATTGATGCATAGATGGCATGTAAGGCATGAGCCGCAGCATAAACAGCATTGTAATTGCTATAGCTTTGGCCTGTGATTCTCATGGGAAAGACATGCTCAGGAAGGTTCTCCAGTCTTTCCATCCCTGTGCAGGCATCCATATTCTTACGATGGAACCTAGAGTCCTGGAATGTACAGTCAAATGTCCGAGTCCAGAAATTTCTGATAAAACCATCCCCTTCTGAATTCAAAGGGTTTCTGTTCTGGAGAAATTGCTGGAATCCCTGGATTTCATCAGAATGGACTGTAAAGGAAAATGAACCATGGAATTCATGTATTGGCATCTCAATGGGTGTAATGATGTTTTTCAGCTCCATCCCAACGGTTAGAAGCCAAACATGGCCTTTAGTTTTTCCTATAATTTGCCCAAATTTAAAAGATAGCAACCATCTCAGAAAAATCATGGAACACAGGTCTCCACTGAAAATTAGCACCTTGGCTTTGCTATTCATGACATCATAATAAGATTTTTCTACGCATTTCATGAGGTTTTCACCATGACACAAAACGAATGTATATACCTTTGCAGTACAGATACCATTTTTTGCAAATTCTGGAATGATGACATTCATAACAGTCTCTAAATGCATCCCATTGGCAATAAAGAATGTGATCCAATTCCAGTTGAAATGCTGCAGTAATTTCATAATCCCTCTATATTGATGAAGTAGACTTGGAGTCATTTGATAGTAGTAAAGAAGATGGTCCTTTTCTGTCACCACCATTCCAGAGCCATAGATAAACTGAAAAGATATTTAGATAAGAAATACTGTTTTTCAAATGATCATGAATGTCCACTATTTCAATAAGGTATAGAAAGTAGTTGGAGGTGGGCCTGATGTTGTAGTGATATGACACATCTCCATGTGGATGGTGGTGGGAAGAAAAAGATGGCCGTTGTGTGCCTGACGGAAGCTGTGACAGCCAACCAATGAAGCAAGCATAAAAACTGAGAAACACAAAGAAGTAAAAGTGAGTGAAAGAATTACCTTGAATGTCTGCAGAAGCTTTTTTGCTACAAATAACACTTGCACTGGCAAATTGGTTATATGAGACAGCAGAGACAAAGAGTGAAACAGTGTAAGTTTTTAACTTTGAACCTATGTGGAAATTTAATAGGCAGAGTAAACAGAGACTGGGAAATAGCAGGGAATTACTATTTTTCTTTTTTTTTCCCCTGAACTCTCCTTTTGGTGATTTATGAGCTTTCAATTTTGAACTCTGGGATTTGGTGGGCCTATGTGGATTACAAATTTATCAAGAAAAGAGAACAGTGTTTGAAGAAGTTGGGGACTAACAAATATTTTTTTTTGGATTACAATAAAAAGAATGTGTGAAATTGCTTGGAGACTGAGAATTAGAAGAGAGGGAAAAAGTAAAAGGGATCTGGTGTTGGTTTGCCTTTAAAATATTTTTTTAAAGTAGGAAGTTGGTTTAGGATTGAGGAAACATTAGTATAATATTTGTGTTTTTGTTGTTTATCTCTTTTAAATAACTTAATGTTTTTAAGATTATCTAAAATGACAAGTACCTCAAACTCCATAAATTAGGAGAGGAAATGCATCTGTGCCATCATCAACATTATCCTTAGCAGCATCTAGTCCAGCAAGTCAAAGATATTTGGATAGCATGTTGCAATAATTAAAAATGAACACGATGCAAGTAGAATTGAAATCAATGCTCCAAGTACTTTAAGAAGCTACAACAAAAATTTTGAAGACATGAAAGAAATAATGGAATGGATGGATGATAAAATGGAGAATATTCAACAAATAATAACTAAAAATGAATAAAGGATCCAAAATAATAGAAGAGAAATAAGAACATACAGAAAAAATTGGAAGACATAGACAATAGACTTTCAGAGGAAGATTAAAAAAAACTTGAGATAACAATAATTACATTGGATAAAGCAGAATACTTCTTGACGTTCCAGAACATTGAGGAAGAAAAAGGAGAATTTCAATTTTATTATCCCACAGAGATAATAGCAGAATTATTTTCGGATGACCTGGAGGTGGATAAGCAGGAGATATGGGCTGCAATAGATGAAATATTCAGAGTATATACAAGATATGTATGTGTCAAGGAACAAACTTCCCAGAAAGGTACATATGATTTACTAAACAGGCAATAAGAGCAGAGATACTTCAAAGAGTAAGAGATGATCCCCTGAAATACAAAGGAAGAGAATAGTAGTTCTGAAACAGATCCCTAGAAAAGTAAGAGATACAAGAAAACAATACCAATTTTTGACAAGAGAACTAATTAAACATTAAATAAATTTCAATGGTTGATACCTGAGAGAAACCTGGATTGAACAAAGCCATAGACTAGATTCTATAGAGAAAAAGAATAATTTTATGACCAGCTTTATGGGTCATATGAGGGAAAAAAGAGAGAGAAAATATTGTAGATGATTAGACACAAGAGGAAGAATCAGGAGAGGGAAACACACAACATAAAGAAGATGAAACAGAACTAAAAGAGAGAGAAGACTAAGAAGATGCAAGGGTAAAAGAAGAGATAGAAATAAGAGCAATTAGAACAACAAGACCTATCTACCAGTAAAACTATGGAAGAAGAAATAAAATTGCTGTTAATTAACACAAATGGACTGAATTTTCCATGCGGTCTTGATAGTCTGAAACTGCTGTTGATACTTTTGCCACTGGACAGTCCATTGGGACCTAAAGCATCTGGCAGAGACAGTGATCAGGAAGACGAAGACTTGCTCGTCTCAGGAACATTGCAAAGTTCCTGATTGACCGAAGGGAAGCGCTTCAAGACGTCAAGACGGTAAACAGGCAGCCCCCAGGCTGATGAAGTCGGGTGACTTCGGAAGGAAGGAAGTGAAAAGAGAAAGTGAATCCATCTGGTGAGGTATTTTTTCTATTTTGGGAAAGACTGCCCATAGAAATTTTTCTTTAAAGCCTAATTAGATCCTTAAGCAGAAGAATTAAACAGCAAAATTAACTTATATTGGATTGTTTTGGAAAGCTTTTTTTTCTTTGTAAGTATACTTTGTGGATTGAAGTGCTTGCAATGTTTCTCGTTTCTCTTCTTAAAGTGAACTGATTGATTTTTTTCTTCTTCTGCTTTTTGTTGTTTTCTTTCTGGATTAAAACCTTCCTTTTTATTTTAACAATTCTTCCTATTACTTGTTATTAAATTTCATTAAAAGAAATTTAAAGAACTTTGTTTCCTATAAACAAGAGATAAATATTAGAAAATATTCACTTTCTAATGAAGTGAAAAGTAGCAACACTACCACTCGGAGGTCAGGGGCTGGAGTTTTTGAAACAATATATCTCTTCTTTTTCCTTCTTTGATCTTACTGACTTTGTAGCTGAAGGGTTTGCAACTTGTTTACCGAAATTCATAATGAGCAAAGGCCATGAATTGTTTTCGCAGGTGTCTTTGAGAACTATTTTGGCAGGTGAGAGAAAGGGGGAAAAACAGAAGCCTTCTCCTTTGAAGAGCATGAAAGAACTTCTGTTCAACTTAACCTAAAATAAAAATAAAAATAAAAGAGGCCTGGAAGGCTAGAGTGGCAGTGACTATTTTTTTTTTTTTTTTAGTTTCTTTCCTTCTTTTTTTTTGGAAACATGGATCAATATTCAGATGAGGAAACTTTAATATTCCAAAATATCTTGGCTGAAATTCAAAATCTATTGGAAGGATATGGGAGAATTAAGAAAAAGTTGGAAAGATTAGGCTTCCTCACAGCAAAAGATGAAGGGATTGGAGCCCCAAATATTATAGGGGAGAATGAAGAAATAGAAGATAAAGACAAGACAAAAGATGAATTTATTAATGGAGCAAATGTGGGTGAAAGTGGAAAGAAGGAAATATTTTAGAATTCGACGAATTGGAGCTCTACCCCAGATTCCAAGATACAGAAGAAAAAAAATGGTAATGATGATGGACTTAAGAAGATAATTTATTCAGAAGCAAGATTGACAACCAAGACAAGCTAATTTTAGTAGCAGCTGAAGGGCAACAAGATTACCTGAGAGAGCCTTCTAGCAACAAAGTGCGGAGTGAAGTCTATAGAAACCTTATAAAGGAGAAAAAAGAAGACTGGCACCACAATTGGTAAGAGAGATAAGACTGTTTTGTTACCAGAAAGATACAAGTTGACAATGAAAGTTGATAATAAAAATAGTTGATTTTGGTGATCAATATGTAGGAATTTAGTACATCTTAGATTGTTTTAGTTTGTTATTAAATCTTTATTCATTAACAAATTATTTAACCATAATAACAATAATGAAATGATAATGGATACAACTTAATGATATATACATGTACTGTCAAACTAGTAAAAGAAATATGGGTATAAATTGCAAATTGCAATCTGGGAAAAAGACCTATAAATTTTATTAACACATTTTTATTTAGATTGTGTCACAAAGGTGTAAAGATTTTTTTTGGGGGGGGGGTTGATAAGAGGAGATGGTACATAAATAGTAAATGATTTTAGCCAACTATAATAACAACAAGGAAATATCAATGGATATTGTTTAATAATGTATAGATGCTATGGTATTGGCATAAGTAACTTAGATACAAATTCTAAACACTCTCCCTCTTTCTCTCCCCCCACTCTCTCTGTGTGTCTCTTCTCTCTCTCTCTTTCCCTCCATCCCTTTCTCTCTCTCCCTCCCTCCCTTTCTCTGTCCATCCTGGGGGATGGGAAGGCACCTTAGAACTGGTACTGGGTGGTGGAAATCAAATGTCCAGTGGCTGATGAGCCATATATTGAAGACCAGATGAGGGCAATGCTGCAGTCTCCCCCAAAATAACATATTTCTTGTCACTTGCGAGCACTTCTCATGAGGAGGAGAAGTGTGGTGGGAGGAGAATTGCTGGGTGTCAAAGAGATTTGTGACTCCTAAGGGGAAACAAGCTCATAACATCTTTGCCTGAGAGCATCGCTGACAGCTGCTTCCTGAAGTTCAAGAGGTCTATGCTCGCTGCTGCTTGGCCTCCTCGATGCACCAAGGCAGGAGGGGGCAATTTTGTTTGCTGCCTAAAAGCTCTGGGCAGTGAGCAGTTGAGCAAGCAAGCCAGCAATCTGCCGGCTGTCCCTAATCTGCAGTTTACTCATGAGCACCATTGGCCTTTCTCCCTGGCCAATGGTGCTCATGAGTAAACTGCAGCTAGGATCTCCTGTGTGCTTCCCTCGCAGGCCAGGCTGGCTTGGGAAAACATATGGGAAGGTCTTCATTGCTGCGAACTCCCATATGCTTCCCACCCTCCCTGTGTCCATCAGTTTATCTGTTGTGAGTATCACCCCTTTTCCAGCTTGCCCTCCAATGTCTACGCTTGTCCCATTACCTTCGGACTTACCTTTGTGATCAGCGGTGAGCAGAAATATGAAGAAGTGCAGCTAGATAAGTAGTGGTGTGGTGGGGAAGGTGAGCAAGTAGCAACTGGGAGAGGGGCAGGCCAGACAGAGGTCACTACCAGTTTGGCAGACAAGGCCAAATGTTCCCTAACGGTTAACACAAACCGGTACGAACTAACTGAATACCACTTCTAAAGAGAATGCTTGTGTCTTGAAGAGTCAATCCTGTTTTTTGAAATTAATAGAACAATGATATGGGGATGGTTTTATATTCTTAATCCATTTAAATCTCCAGGGCCAGGTAATAGCAATATCTAGATAGACTTATATACCACTTTACAGTGCTTTACAGCACTCTCTAAGCAGTTTACATTGTCAGCATATTGCCCCAACAATTTGGGTCCTTGTTTTACCCAGTTCGGAAGGATGGAAGACTGAGATGACCTTGAGCCTGGTAAGATTTGAATTGCCAAATTCCAGGCAGCTGGCAGGCAGCAGAAGAAGCCTTAAGTACTGGACTCTAACCACTGTGCCACTGTGATGCCCTTTATGCATTATTTTTGGGAAATGTTGGGCTATAAATAAAAATAACTGAAAGAGAGCATATGTTGCCTCTTTGAAGACAAATCAAAGAAATGGCAAGGTTTAGCCTTGATAAAGACAGCTGGAGAGCTAGCTAGGCTTAGTAGTTAAGGTATCAGGTTAAACTATGAATTGCAGTCTGGTCTTATGCATTAAACTAACACAATTATTATATTTGAAGAGCCACTTTGGTGTAATTTCAAAGGCACAAATTTAAAAACTGGGAGATGGTGAATTCTAGTCCTCCTGTAAGCACAAAACCACTGACTGATCTTGGTCATTCAGTTTTTCTCAGTTTTTCTCCTCAAAGGTAAAAAAAAAAAAAAAACAATAAACAAAAAGTTAGTAAACATACAAGGGTATAAATTACAATATTGCAAATACTGGATCTTCAGTATAAAGTTTTAGAGGTCAATTCCTGGAACATTATATTACCAGGAATTACAAGTATTTATAGAATTTTAACCACCCATTCTTGTATGCAAGCTGAAGCTATTAAAGCAATCATATACATTACATAGATAAACACAAAAACAGCATCTGGAATTAAATTTGGGAGGGCAATGAGAATTGGCATAGTGAAGCAAGTGACACATGGGAATGACATGACCATAATTATTTCCAGACAGCTTCCTATGGTTTTTCATGATGCTAGTAATATAAGCCCTACTCTCAAAAATAAGCCCCAGTTAAGATCGTCTGCCAAGACTGATGCATTTCAGTACCGTATTTGTCACAAAGTAAAACCTAACCAGAAAATAAGCCCTAATGCATCTTTCGGAGCAAAAATTAATATAAGACCAGGTTTTTTTGGGAGGAAAACATGGTATCAGGTCATATTGTGTTCTTTCATCAAAGGGAAAAGTTAAGGAGACATTTTTAATTACTCTGAGATGCCTTGGACACCCCATATTTGGACTATTGCAAAACACACTTTACAGATTCATTCTGAAGACCATGTCTTTGAACCCTGGCTCTGCTTTTTCCCAGGCATGCTCCCCTTTATTGAACATGCTGTATACTGTGTGCTCCATAAAATGTAATGAAACTATGTTACATTTTCAAAGGAATTTGGACGATGGCCACTATATGTGTATTACAGAAAATCAGCACTGAGTTTAAAATATAAAAGATATATAACAGGAAAGGAGGGAAGGAGAAGGGGAGGGAGGGAGGAAAAAGAGAGAGAGAGAGAAAAGAGAGACAAAGAGAGAGAGAGAAAGAGAACTTAGTTCATGAATATACAAATCTATATCACTTAAATGTCACTCAAACCCTCTTCTAGTAATATTAATGTAAAACTGACATCTTCAGTTTGTTTTGCTGATTAAATGCTCTTTTTTGTTAAGTTCAGGTCGCAATAGAATAATGTAGCATTTGGGAGCAAAGATGCACCCCAACAATCCAGCACTGGAGGTTAAAATAGAAAAGATCTCCACAATGACCATATATTTTCCTTTGGTGCTCAGGTAAGTTGGAACAAAAGTCAACCACACACTGCAAAACACCAACATGCTGAAAGTGATGAATTTGGCTTCATTAAAACTGCCTGGTAACTTCCGGGCAAAGAAAGCTACAGTGAAGCTTGCAATGGCCAGTAATCCCAGGTAGCTCAAAACAAGATAGAACATGATGGGGTGATGACTCATTACATTGAAGGACAACTTCTTCACTCATCGAATGCATATCGTGATCTGGGAAGGGGGGAGATGTTGTGAGCCACACAACACAGATGCCTACTTGAGGAAAAGTGCAAGAAATAACAATGAAGCTTGCCAGTCTTTTCCCTGTCCACTTCTTCATCTTGGATCCTGGCTTTGTGGCCATGAATGCCAAAACTACAATAATGGTTTTGGACAACACACAAGAAACTGCCATGGTGAAAATGACCCCAAAAGTAGTTTGGGAGAGGAAACAGGTTGTTGTTAGTGGTTTGCCAAGAAAGAGCATTGAGCAAAGAAAACAGAGCAGAAGTGAGATGAGAAGAAGGTAAGACAGGTCACGATTGTTTGCTTTCACTATGTAAGTATTGTGATGCTTCCAAAATATCTTCAAAATCTGAACAGTAGTAGCAGATAACAAGACTGTACAAGTAACAATGATCATAACCAGAGGTTCTTCATAGGACAAATAGCTAATGACTTTAGGAATGCATCCATTCTGTTGCTTGTTTGCATATTGATCTTGTGGGCATTTGAAACAATTGTCCATATCTGCAAAAGTTCACAAAATTAAAAGGGGAAAAGTAATAATGTATCAGTTTTTAATTATTTGTGATAGCTGTATAGTACCAGCAGTGGAATCTTTAATGACATTTCTAAAAATATAGGCAAATTGGAAAGGATGTAACAGATGACCTGTTACTGGATGAATGACACCTTAAAATGAACAAAGAACATCCCTTTTTATGTGACAATTTGATTGATCTGACATAATATAAAAGCCTATAAATTGTAGCATGCAGCAAAATGACAAATTTAGGCATTCTTTTATGCATCATATAGTAATTTTTTGTGTGCTTACGTTATTTCAGATATGCATGGATATGTAGCTGTAAAGAATGTTTTTCTTTAAAAAAATGAAACGATTCTAAAGTACAAGGACAATAAAGCATATCATAATATTTATGAATAATACTGTGAACGATATCCATTGGCCAAGCAGAATGAAGGAATGAATAATACATTCCAGTAGATGCAAAACTGGGAAACAAGGTGAAAAGTCTTCATTGGCCATGTGGCTCTTCATTGGCTAAAAGACCTGATCTTGGTGGGAGGCTGCTAAGAGGGGAAAGCATATAATCTTTCATAAGGAAAATATAGTTCTAGCCTGACTTTTCTGCAACCAGCAAACCTTAGTAAAAGAACAGAGTCAAGAGACTATTTTTCCTAATGGACGTGAGAGGAGCAGGTCTGACATGTTTTATATCTCATTTTCTCAACACACATTTTGAACACTGTATAGACAAATAAGTTGTGGTTATTCAGGGATGTGCAGTCAGGGGAGGCAGGGGAGGCAGGGCCTCACCACCGTCATAATGAAAAGAAAAAAAATTAAAAGGAAAAAGGCAGAGGTAGTTGCTGCCAGAGTCACAGTGGATGACTCTGCTTAGTGCTTAACTGCAGGGGGAGGTGAGAGAACCACATGCCTCCTTTAGACTATCTTTATGAGCACTTGAGCAGAGTTAAGCAAGGGTTAAAAGGCTAGTAAAAACTAGTAAAAGCAATTTGTTGTAGTTGTGTTGTTAGATCCTTTGTTTTAGCTACTATCTCACCTGTTTTGTTAGATATCCACCCTTTCGGACAAGGCACACAATTGTAACAACAAAATGGTTCTCCCTCTTTTGTTTCTTTCTGATAACCAGGCTGACAATTGGCATTACACACAGAGATAGGTTGTGTCTGTTGGCAAGACAAGATGAAACGGATCAGCCTCAAAGATTTTGTCTCAGAAATATTAATGTTTGAGTACAGAATGGCATGCACAGACATTTTCAAGATTTTATGTACTAGGACTCTTACTGAAACTTTATTTCAGATAAAATAACAAAATATTCCTTAATAGTTTAGTAATTGCTTAGTTGTGATTACTACAGTTTCAGAAAAAGTGTCAATCCCAAAATCCCTACATTATTATCAGCATTTCAAAATTGTGTTTTCACAAAATGAAAATTCTGATCATGGAGATCTAAATAATCAAGAGAGATCTCTTAGTGTTGTATAACATAACACATTGTTTATGGCCAATACTGACTTTAAAAAAATTGATTACATTTTCTGAAGTCTCTTCTTGGGTTCCCTCAACAGGCTGCACAATGAAGGAAATCCAGAGAACTCTGATCAGGAATACATGACATTCTCTGGAAGAACTCGTATTGGAATCCTCCGAGGAAGGGAATGTATTGCAGACTAAGTTCACTGGTATTAATGGCATGAAGGTCAGTGGGGAAAAAATCAAGTTGCTGAAGTCCTTCCACTCATGATAATAAGATATTATTTACCTGGTTAAATCCATGATGCCATGCGATCTCCTCTTCCTTAATGATAAATTGTTGGTGTGGAGGTGCCCGTGGATCCACCCTTCCAACTTTCAGTCCAATAAAAGATTCATTTGGGAATGTGATCCAATTAATGATGTCAATTCCTGCAAGTAGAGAGCCCTCCTGATCAAAGGAAATTTTATCTCCAGCACTGTTATTAAATGATAATGTTTTTAGCAGATTAGAAAGCTGAAATGGGAAATAAAAAGGCAAAAGTTAATGAGGTTTTGCTGGATCCAGTTCTGGATTTAGAGACAATGTAAAGGAAGGTCACCTGACATCAAAACTGTCATTTCAGCATCAAATAGGATTCCTTTATTTGTAAAACTTTCTTTCATCATTATTTTTCTGGTCACATTTTAAATTGTTTTATCTTGAAATTTGTTATCTTTTGGTTTGAAACCAAAACATCAGAATTTTCATAAAACACCAAATATGAGTGAAATACTATGGTTTTTAAATTCATGATCATCGTACAACTTTTAAACTACAGTAGTCTTTATATCTTATATGATGACTATTGTGTTGCATAGCTTGGTGTTCTTCATTCTTTTTTAACTGCAATTTCAACTTTTTTGTGGAAATGAATTCATGATGGTAATGAAACATTAACCAACAAGAATACAATATTGATTACCTGTAAAATGAACAATAGGTTCTTATTGACTATACTGGTTAGGACGAAAAGATACTGAAATTCTGCCAAATCAAAAGTACCACATATCATTCTTTTTTTAATATAATTTTTGGGTCATTACCTGCCAGAGCTGCTGATTTAGATGCTTCCTTTTTTCCCTTTCATCCATTGCCTTTTGTCTGGATATTGATGCATAGATGGCATGTAAGGCATGAGCCGCAGCATAAACAGCATTGTAATTGCTATAGCTTTGGCCTGTGATTCTCATGGGAAAGACATGCTCAGGAAGGTTCTCCAGTCTTTCCATCCCTGTGCAGGCATCCATATTCTTACGATGGAACCTAGAGTCCTGGAATGTACAGTCAAATGTCCGAGCCCAGAAATTTCTGATAAAACCATCCCCTTCTGAATTCAAAGGGTTTCTGTTCTGGAGAAATTGCTGGAATCCCTGGATTTCATCAGAATGGACTGTAAAGGAAAATGAACCATGGAATTCAAGTATTGGCCTCGCAGTGGGTGCAATGATGTTTTTCAGCTCCATCCCAACGGTTAGAAGCCAAACATGGCCTTTAGTTTTTTCTATAATTTGCCCAAATTTAAAAGATAGCAACCATCTCAATAGCATCATGGTACTCAGATCTCCACTGAAAATCAGCACCTTGGCTTTGCTGTTCATGACTTCATAGTAACATTTTTTTATACATTTCATGCGGTTTTCACCATGACACAAAACGAATGTATGTACCTTTGCAGTACAGATACCATTTTTTGCAAATTCTGGAATGATGACATTCATAACAGTCTCTAAATGCATCCCATTGGCAATAAAGAATGTGATCCAAATCCAGTTGAAATGCTGCAGTAATTTCATAATCCCTCTATATTGATGAAGTAGATTTGGAGTCATCTGATAGTAGTGAGGAAGATGATCCTTTTCTGTCACCACCATTGCAGAGCCATAGATGAACTGAAAAGACATTCAGATAAGAAATATTGTTTTTCAAAAGGTCATGAAGGTCCACTATTTCAATAAGGCATAGAAAGTGGGATTTATTCATTTATATAATTTTTCATTGATTTTTTTGTATTTATTACAATCATGGAACTTCAATAATAAATGAACTCCTAAATGAAACCTATTGCCCTAGGATATCTTTATCTTTCCACTAAAAAACTTTTTCCTGTTGTTTAATTTCCAAATTTTAACAAATTGGTTTTTAAGTGGGAAAAATGAAATTCATTTCTATTTTTAAGTAAAATAGCAGACAGTGAAATACAATTTTGAGCAAAATATCTTTCTGTTAGTGTATAAGTATCTTAGATAAAGGAATGCAAAGTGAAACAAAGCAAAGTAAAACAATTATTTCTGGGATTAAAAATCACTGCAATTTTCCATTTTAAAGATTACTGATTTAGGAATGCAGTTTAAGATCATTAAAATATATTTGAGTCCACATGTTATTTCATCTGCATCTCTTCTGTTGTTTCAATGTGACATAGGTGTCCTGCAACTGGTAATAAAATTAAATAAAAACTAAGCACTGCCTTTTTTAACATTCTGAAATGCTGAGACTATGGCTTTGATAGAGCCATACAAAATGTACAGATAGAACTGTAGTAGACTTTAAACTCTCGGGGATCACTTTGATTGTCCAATGAATACAACCATTTCCCTATCCTTGTCTTCCATTCCATCCTCCTCTTCCTTCTTTTTCTTTCAATAGCAGCCATGATGAATATCTATAGGCATAAAAAAGCCCTCATGCATAATCCAATAAAATTAAGATGGAAAGGTCAAAGAAGAAGAAAAAGATGGATGATGAATTCAAATATTGTAAATGAAATAGAATACACTCAGATTCTGGAGAAAGAATTAAAACTATTCTTTACAATAAATAAAAAAGAAGACACCTCAATTCAAAATCCCTGGGATACCATGAAAGCATACACAAGAGGCCTTATGATTGCCTACATGGTGAGAAAAACTAGAAAACAAAAAGAGCAAACAAGAAGGCATGCCAAAAGAACTTAGGGAAGCTGAAGAAGAACTACAGAAAGATTCAAAGAATAAAATTAAAAAAGAAAAAAATAGAGATGATAAAACATAAGATCAACTTAATAACGCAAAAGGAATTAACACAGAAAATTAAAGCAGTCAGACAGAATTACTTTGAACAAGCCAACAAACCTGGACGATGGCTGGCATACAGATTGAAGAATGAAGAAGAGAAAAAAGGATGTTATATCAATTAAAAGATGAGGGAAGAATTCAATACAAAGTGGAAGAAAGAAGTATATTATTCACAAATACTTTGCAAAACTATACGTGCAAGATAGTATGGAGGAAATTAAAATAAAACATTATTTAAACACAGAAAAGGTAACACCAATCTCAAAAGAACAAGGGAGGCAATAAACAGGCTAATAACGTAAGCTGAAGTGGAATTATTCCTGAAAACAAAAATAATATTGGAAGAGCTAGGAGTGGAAATGTTTAATGAAGTTTTAGGAAAAGCCAAGATACCTGAATCATGGACAGAAGCAATAATATCGCTAATCCCAAAAGAAGAAACCAATATACAAGAAATTCAAAATTCCAGGCCAATTTCATTATTAAACTCAGATTATAAAATATTTGCAGCAATTATGGCAGGAAGAATTAAACAGATTTTAAATGAATGAATACATCCGGACCAAAATGAATTTTTACCCCACAGACACATTAAAAATAATACAAGAGTCATCCTAGACATAATAGTGTATTACGAGGTGTATCCAGAAAAGCAAATAGTACTGGTTTTCCTTGATGCACAAAAAGCATTTGACAACATAATCTGGAAATTTATAATAGCACTATTGGATGAGATGAAATTCGGAGAAAAATTTATAAAAATCATAGAAGGATTTTATAACACTCAGACAGCCAAAGTTCTGATGAATGGAGATCTAACAGAAAAGATTGAAATAAAACAAGGAGTCAGACAGGGATGTCCCTTCTCTCCTTTGCTGTTTATATTAACTTTGGAAATTTTACTAAATGAAATTTGGAAAGACCAGGGAATGAAAGGTGTAAGACTCAAAAATGAAGAATATAAGGCCCAAGCCTATGCCAATGATTTAGTATTTGTTCTAGAGGACCCATTAGAATCCAGCTTGAAATTAATTCAAAAATTAGAAGAATATGGCGAAGGGCAGAACTGAAGATCAATAAAAACAAAACAAAAATGATAACCAAGAACATGACAAAAAAGCAAGAAGAGGAACTGGAAGTAGCAACCAGAATGAAAATACTAAAAAGTGAAGTACTTGGTGGTCTGGGTGTCGGCAAAATGTTCCACAATTAAAGACGATAATCATAGTAAATTAGTGATACAAATAAAGAAAGATTTAGTAAATTGGAAAAATATTCAGTTATCACTCATGGGATGTAGAGTGACAATTAAAATTAATATCTTACCAAGAATCCTATTCCTGTTGCAAGCCGCACCTATTAATCCATGTAAAAAAATATTTCAAGAATTAAATAAAATAACCTCTAGGTTCATTTGGCAGGGGAGTCTTAGCATTACCAAATTGGGATTTATATGCATCAATAGTAACAATAACATTGGTGAAGGACTGGATAAAGAATAAAAGAATTTTGACCTTAGAAGGCCATGATTTGCAAGCAGGTTGGCATACATTTCTATGGGATGATAAAAATAAAATGCACAAATACTTTCAAAATCATTTAATCAGAAGAGCGTTACTGCAAAAATGGCTCAAAATAAAAAAAATTCCACTATGTCAAAATCCCAAATTGGCTATCACAAACAGAAAGGATGACTCACCCAAATTTTACAGATTTGAACAAAATCCTAAAATACAGAGATTTAAATTTAAAAACAGTTGAAGAATTGGCAGATCAGAACATGAAAGTTGACTGGCTAACTTACCTCCAAATCAAAATTAAATACAATAAAGATATTAAATTGCATGACATAGAAACAGAACCACATCAATTGGATAAAAGTATTCAAAGCTCAGATAGAAAAATGATAGGGAGAATATATAAATTCCTCCTGAAGTATAAAATGGAAGAGGAAATTGTGAAAGAACAAATGATAAAATGGGCACAGAACTTTGGCTATAATATTGAGTTTGACAAATGGGAAAAATTTTGGGGAATAAATTAAAAAATGACACTATCAGTTGCATACAAGGAAAACCAGTACATAATGTTTTACAGATGGCACCTGGCACCAACAAGGTTAGCTAAAATCTTAACAAATACCTTCCCAAAATGTTGGGAATGCAAATAAATACACGGAACATATTACCATTTATGGTGGACCTGTGAGGAGGCTAATTTTTTTTGGAAAAGGATCAAAAATTGGCTGGAGGCAATAACAGGGGTTAAAATAGAATGGAAACCTGAAGTTTTTTTTATTAGGAATTATGTCTGCGAAATACAAAAAAGAAATCCAGTATTTAATACTACATATAATTACGGCGGCAAGGATTGCCTTTGCCCAGAAATGAAAAAAACAAATTAATTCCAAGCGAAGATGAAATAAGAAAGGTTATGGATTGTGCCGAAATGGACAAACTAACTAAAGAAATCCAGGGAAAAGAAGATATGGGATAAATGGTATAGGTGGATGGAGGAAAGAAACAAAAATCAATGAAGAAATATAACAAAACTCAAAAAATAATAGTTATGAGTAAAATAAGAGGGTTAAGAATAGTGAAATCCAAATGAAATACAATAGAAGGGGAAATAATATAAGGTGAGCGGTATCGATTGATGATTGCTATTATAAAGAACAGGAAGTTCCTATTCGTATTGTATTGTATAAATGTGGTGTACGTCTAATTTTTGTGTGTGTGTATTTTACATGTTTGTTAATAAAAATCTTTTTAAAAAGCCCTCATGCATTATCTATCTGTGATAAATATCCCACCTGTGAAATCTTGTATATGCCCAAAATATTGGGTTTCCGATAGGAGCGTTCAGAAGTCAGATCTTCAGTTACTGCCAAGAGAGTATCCTGGATGCCACATTTGTAGTTGGGCACAAGGTTATTTTTCGAAGAGAGAAATTGTAGTGCAGCATGATAGTTCCATTTGGAACTTAAATATATGTCATAAATATTGAATCCAAGTGTAATGTTTAGTAACATCCTAGGATTTTCATTGATTTCCTTTACAGCAAAGGCCAAAGCTAAGATTTGCTGGTAATTCTCTGTCATTATTCTGTAAAAAAGTTTTCATTAGATGTTTTTAGCATTTGAGATTTCATTATTGTATTGTCATTTTTTAAATATTTTTTCATTATAACATTTTCTGGTTCATTAAAGAATTGTTGGATATTGATTAAAAAGATCATTGTTCTTCAATATGCAGTGTATTTGAGAATAAAATTTCCAAATATGTTGGTATTTCAACATTCTGAGCTTGATTGCTTTTTTGTAGATATTTCATTACTCAGACTAGCTACATCATCAATGCTTGGGTAATAAAATGTCTGCAAGAAAATAAGCAAGTTTAGAGAGCACCAAGCAACCCACATTTGAAATCTGGGCTACAAATATTCTCTTTTATTTCCTAATGTTTGACCAACTATCTCTCCTAGTAAGCGTAGTTGGGCTAACCCAGGTTTGCTTCAATAACATTTTTTCTTTATTACAACTCTTCAAATTATAAGGGTAAAAGATGCAAAAGTATCATTTTTGGAACATAAGTGAGACTCTCACGGACTGCCTTTCTAAGCTAAGGTATTTGGGGTGGGATTTTTCTTTGAGTTGAATAGATCACTTTTTAGTGATGGTAGGCAGATGCTTTTGATCTTTATAATAAGAAAAAACTAAAAGAGAGTTAAAACTATTTGAGAGATAGCTATAAAGTCATGGAAATTTTAAATGAAATTAATGCAAGCAGTCAATTTCTTACAATATTGTCAAAATGTATTTGATAAATGCAAAATGTTCATTAACACACATCAAGGTATCTCATCCCATTGGAAATTTTGTGAATAACAATAGAATCATGACAAGATCTGCATCTAAATATGTTTGTTCACAAGTCCACAATTTAAAACCATTTCATACTAAATTAATCATTTAATTTCCAAACAGACATTGTAAATATAATAAAACATTGGCATCAGTTGGGAAAATAGGAGGGGGACAGAGTATATATTAACTTCCTTCAGAAGGCAAATAAATTGACAGTAATCTCAAGCATATATATTCAGAGAGGCAGTTTGATGTGGTGTTTGCAGAACTTTGAAATAGGGAGACCATGATTTTAGTGTATTATTAGGAATGAATCAAGTAGTTGACTTTGAGCTAGTCATACTCTTTTGGCACTAACAAGAATACAGTGGGAAGCAACTAGTGAAAATCTTGCTAAAAAATTTCAAGGATTTAAGTAGGCAGTCAACTGGACTCAAAGATAATTGTGTAAGAAGTTTGTTTTACCAAGTATGAAATATAAGTGGAGAAGAGTAAAAGTAAGGAAGGAATACCAACACCTCAGATAAGTCAGGTTCAAGTGGAAGTTGGTTGAAATCCAGTTTGTTGCCACTGACGATAGACAAGGAAGTGATACCTCCATAAATGAACTCTCCTGACTGTGAATATCTATGAACTCTTGGTGGGGAATGCCATACCCTACATTTTGCAACTTGAATTTGGCTTACTGTGTGAGGAAACAGAAGCAACAGAAATATTAATGTCAATATTGTGAATTCAAATATGTCCTGCAAAGCTAGATTCCTGTCTTCTCCCATTCCTTGAATTATTGTAAGAGTCTCTTACAGCAGTTTTAATATTATCTAGAGATGATTTCGCATGTAGAAATTATTCTGGTCATTTTGGAATTGAAACTTGTATTCCCTGTGGCATGACTGAATTGCAGGTATCAGTAATAACAGTATAGAAACCTTATATCTATTTTAACCATTCATAACATCCCAATTTCAATTTTCTACTTTGTTTATCTTTGATATATAATTAGTGGCAAGGAAAAGTACCATATTTGTGTCAATGCAGTTTAGGGATTTCAGTAAAAAATGATGGAGAACTTTTGCATGCCCAAGAATTCCAATGTCCCCAGCATCTTTTTACATCATTAACCTGCTTCCCTAGTGAATACTCTCACTACCTGCCTTCCTGCTTCCTTGCTTCCTTACCTGCTACCTGCTGTCTCATTGCCTCCTATAATAAAATATTTCCTCCCAAACTGTAAATGATACTTGTCCATTTTACCAAAGAATTGTTGACTGCACTTCCTGATTGAATGTTTGTAAGCTGACCTTATAAAAGAAGGAAAATGTATTTTATAAGATCTACGAATAGGCAATGGATTGAAAGAATTTGAAAAAAATAATCAGGGATCACATTCCTTCTAAATCAACTACTCTAATAATCAATGAAAAGGAAATATGTTCCTCCATCATCATTATGATTTTTATGCTACTATGTAAAATGTAGTAATTTAAAGTGGAAGCTAAGTTATATTTTAAAAACATTCTGAATAAACATGACCATAACAAAGGAATCATGTAGATGACAGAGCAGTTTGTTTCAGAAATCATTCCATTGGCAATAATTAGTTCGATATGTTTTGAAAATATGAACTTGACTATATGAAAGGGGAGATGATATTTTTCTAGTTTAATGCCTGTGTCCCAGAGTACAAACATTGTTTTGAATGATCATTACTGGTGCTTGAGATGCATTACCATATTAATTTTAGGTATCCTTGGTACTCTCTCAACTTCATGGTTTCCTTGTAGGGTGTTCCATGTTTTGTTATCCAAGTAAGTAATTCAAAGATGCCGAAGTTCAAGCCTGAGATAAAAATAATTTCTTCTATTAATACTATGGTGATTTTCAGCATAATATTTTTTTAAAATGTTACGGGTAACTCCATCACTCCCCATTAATTATTTGCTCCTGAAAGCAGAATCAGCTAAAATAAACATGTGTAATTTGCATCTAGAACAGGGGTGTCAAACTTGGTTTCATTGAGACCACATTAGGACTGTGTTTGACCTGGGGGACATGTTTGACCTGGGAGGGCATGGGGGCTAAGGTGGAATGGGGTATGGCCAGGTGTGTGGCCATGGTGGGTCTGGCTATGGTCATGGCAATGACATAGGTCTCATGTCAGGTGACCTAGGGCTAAGACAGGACTTTCCTCAGATATCCCTCTCCTTATAATCTTCTTCCCTTCTTTCTTTATTTTTCCTTCCTTGCTCTCTTCCCATCTTCCTTTCTTTTTCTTTGTCTTTCCTCATTCACTTTCTCCTTTCCTGCTCCTTTCTGCATGCTCAAATGCAAAAGGAAAACATTTCTCTGTTTGATTCATTTTTAGTTTCTTTTGATAGCTCTCTGGCAGCAAAAACAGAACCCAACCCCATTTTTGGCCTGGATTGCCTCCTACAGCCCTCTGCCAGTAAAAACAGAGTCCAGGCAGGCAACACATGTCCCCCCAGCTCTGTTTTTGCTGGAAGAGGTTTGCAGGAGGCCATCATGGCTGAAAACAGGGCCTAGGGGGCCAAGTTCGATTTTTGATAGCAGAGGCACTCTGGGTCAGTCCTTTGCTGTTTCCAGCCTGGCCCTTTGGGCCAGATCTAAGCACCCTGCCATCTGGATCTGGCCCATGGGCGTTGAGTTTGATCCCCCACCCCCCGATTTAGAACAATGCAATAAAGCAAGGAGAACTGATAGAGATTCAGCAGCCACCTTAACTCTTCCCTCTGTCAGTTGCTTTAGCATAGGAGTATGCCTAGGTCCCACTGGATGACATTCTTAAATTGAAAAGAATTTATGCATGCTTATGCTGCCCAATGTTATACTCTGAATTAATCTCTTGGAACAGTCATATAAATCAATGAATAATTCCTTGTCTCTGGAGAAGTCTATTTTGATCATTATGGGCATCTTTACCTATCACATAGAGCCATGGTGAATTCCATAGCCATGGGATTAGAGGGAGAAGCAAATGAATGGCTAGCAGCCCTCCATAGGAGAAGAGCCTCCCTGCTGTTAATTCGAGAACATGGAGGAGGATCAATATGTAGAGGATGAGTTTCAGAATTTAAAGCATTAAAGAACACATCCTTGAATTCAGAAGAATCATGGGAAAGCTATAGCCCTGGCTGGAGCAGCTCCTAGTCCAAATCTGTACTGAAACATCCCAATCCTGAATAACCCTTCATCATCCAAGCTGATGCCAGCAATGTGGTGGTAGGAGCCATTTTACTCCAAAGAAATTGCCAGGGAAAACTACAGTCTTGTTCCTATACCTCCTGCAAACTCAATGATATGGAAAGACAGTGGACAGTGTTGGAAAAGAAGACAGTGGATAGTGTGATAAGATGGGCACTACTAAACTATCACAACCTTTTGGAAGGGGGGAGAAACCATTTGAGGTCTGGACTGACCGTAAGATTTTGGAGCCCTAAGGACCCAGCGAAAACAAATCTGTTGGGCTCAATACTTCAATAAATTCAAATGTGAGCAGGAGGAGGTAGTGTTAGGCATGGAATCCATATTTTGCATTGGGCTTTCAGGCCTGGTACATTTATTGTAGGAAACTGGGAAGGAGGATTTTATGGACTAGGGTAGATATAGTCAAAATAAGTTTCCTTTCTCAGAGAGTCAAGGACATCTTGTCCTGCACCTGGAGTGGCATGACTGGGAGGCATCTCCAGTTGGAATGGTGCTTGATTGGATCATGTGATGGACATGTGGGTGATGGTCAAGGACTTTGTTTGGGTAGGGATAACCTGGAAACTTTCAGATTTAGGTTTTTCCAGATGTGCCAATATGACATATCTAATAAAATGGAACTTTGAGGAAACTCAACTTCAGAGCCTTCTTTTGTTAGGAGTATTATGTGGAACCCTGACAGGTAGTAGGTGTCATCATCCCCTTTACCCAAACCACAGTCCAAGTGATCATCCACCAACAATGCTGTAACTGTCAAGACTGATGTGCACATGATTTAACTGTGAAACTCAAACTGAACTGAAGAAGACACCTGGTTCCATGATAACCAACACATTTTGACAAAAATGGAGAGACTAGCATGGAAAGGTGTGAAACTCTACATCCCTGAGGCCCTATGGACCTCAACCAGAGAAGCCATGGTGTCAATTGACAGGCCACTTTGGGTTCCTAAAAAACTTACACCTAGTGAGGAGACAATTCTGGTGGCCCAGAATGAAAGAAGACATATGTAGACAGTTATGTAAAAAGCTGCACCATCTGTGCCACTATGAAAAGGAGACCAGGCAGAGCTGACATTACAGTGACACAACATGTCTCATAGGGCTCCATAGGATCCTGCCAAAATCCAAACTGCCAGGCCTAAAACACCTCAAAGGGATGATGAATGAAGAGAGCACACCACTGATCTCAGGAGCCTGCAATCTCCCGGATTGATCTGGTGAAGGCTCTCAAACTTGACAGGAAGATAAAGACAATCATTGCATGCCAGACCAAAGCTGAAACAGCCAAATGGAAAAGAAGCATGGAAAGTTGAAGAATAGAGTGAGTATTTGGGTGAGAGATGTTTAATTTTTAACTTTTTTAACTTTCACAGAAGAAAGAGCACCCTTGGAAAACATCTGGGTGAAAGTGGGACCTAAAAAGGAAGAGGTGGAGCTATTTTTATTCCACCTCCCAAGAAAAGCAGCAAGGAAAGCCTAAGAGCCATTTCTAGAACAGGTAATAAAATCAAATAATGTTTTTTTTAAAAAAAGTGGAAAAAAAAAACTTTGCAACTAGGAAGTTGGACTGGGTACCACAAAGTATAATATTGATTAATTTAGAAGCTATTGGATACTATAAAACTTGGACTTACAAATCTTTTTTTAAAAATTTTTATAAAACTTGGAGTATATTATACCAAAGTAGGAAGAAAAAGAAAGAAGTAGAGCCACAGTGCCGCCTAAAGGCAGAAGTGAAAGCTGGGAGGTGTAAGTGAGAAAGGGGGGAAATGCATAATCTTGAGAAACTGAAGATAAAAATGGACTGCTAGATAAACATCCTTTGTTCTATAAGTAGAAAGACACTGAGATTTTCTATTTTTAAACAGTGCAGCTCTTGGAACGCAAGTGATAAAGCAAAATGGAAGTGGAGAACAACAAAATGCCTTTTTTTGTTTTTTTGAACTCTGTGAATACAGAACAATTGATGGTTGAATTATGAGGTTTGGTGGATCTATAAGGATTTTAATTTACCAATTTATCATTTTTTTTATAATAAGAAAAGATTAGGGTTTGAAGAACCTGAAAAATACAACAAGAAGGTTTGGACCAAAATTCTGTCAACCTTTGGATTACAACTTACATTTTTGTCTTTCCCTTGGATTACAATTAATAAATTTACCCTCTACTTTTTGTGGATTATTAATATCAATGTACTTCAAAATGAGGAAAACATGATCTGCACCATCTTCAGCATCAGAAGCAGCAACATCTAGTCCATCAGGTCAGAGGACATTGAATGCCATGTTACAGCAAGAGAAAATGAGCATGATGCAGACAGAGTTGAAAGTTATGATCCAACTGTTAGGATTATTATGCTTAATATTACTATTATATTCTAATGGGAAAATATGTTAAGAGAAAGAAGTAAATAAGTTTATTATATTCAATATTAGTATCGTAAGGTTAAAGAATTAATATCAATGTAATGAATATTGTTATACAGGTTGATTATTACTGCACAAAGATATTTGTACTCAGTTGACACACTGTTTAATGGAAAATGGAATTACTACATTAAAAAAAAAGAAAGAAAGAAAGAAAAGAAAAGGAGACCAGGAAGAGCCGCCAAGTTTTCTACAACAGATGCCAGAACAATGAGACCATGTGAGGAAATTGCAATGGACTTTATACTTGAGTTGCCAAAGAGTAGAGAAACACAGTGATTTGGATTGTGATTGACTTAGTCTCCAAGCAGGTGCACTTCATACCCTACAGCAGACTATACTCAGCCACCAGCTTGCCAAACTCTTCCGGAAGCACATCTACCACTTGCATGGAGTACTGCACGGAATCATCTTGGACAGAGGAATCCAATTCATGGCTAAGTTCTGGAGGGAGTTCTTGTGGTCTATTTGGTCTCCCTGAAGCCTAGCTCAGCTTTTCATCTGAGCACCAATAGCAGGGCAGAGATATTAAATGCCATGGTAGAACAGTACCTGAAGTGCTATGTGAACTATTAACAGTCCAATTGGGCAGACCTTCTGCATTCACAGAGGTTGCTTACAATAATGCAGTTCATAGTAGCATGGGGTTAACCCCTTTCAAGGTACTAAGCAGTTTGGACTTCATCCCAATGCTGGGAATCCCCCACCTCAGTCAGTTTGACTTACTGGCTGTCAATGCTAAAAGTGGCATGGGAAAATTTCAAGAAAATGCTAGCTAAAGCAATACAGACCTATAAACAACGAGTCCCAAGCCCCACAATACCTGTTCCAAGTGGGCAAGAAGGTCTATTTACCTACAAAATACTTAAGGCTAAAGCTTCTCAAAAAGAAGCTGGAACCTAAGTTCATGGGGCCATTCCCCATAGTAAAGACTATCAAGATGGTCATGGTGCAACTGAAACTGCCCTGACTGCTGGGAGAATACACCCAGTATTCCACAGCAGCCTCTTAAAATATGTGGTTGGGTTGACCCTGAGACCACCACTCCATGAGTCCATGATCATAGGATTCACTTGCTCCCAAGTTGCCATAGGCAGGAGGATGGGAATTTTTCCTTGCAGCTGCACCAAGGAATTCACACCTAAGTCAAAATAAGACACCCTAGCCAGCCGAAGTCAAGGCCATCTCCACAGAGAGCCCACAATGGCTGAAAGTATGACTTCTAGACCCACAAAATTGCTTCATTAGGGAATGTGACTAATGACACACTTTGGGGGGGAGGGAGAAACAGGAGCAGAGATAGCTTCACCTAGCTATTGCCAACATGGCGCTCCTAAGAAACAACTGGATTTTTCTTGCTAAATGATTTGCGGCTCTCAATTTTATTAGATCATTGGTCAGAACTCTGACAAAGACATTGCGATAAGATAAGCCAAGTTTGACTACTATTTTATTTTTATTAAGTAGGGGATATTAAACAAGGCATAACCATGTACAGTGATTAGAATGCTACAGTAGAATCCAAGATCTAATATTTAATTATATAGGAAAATGATTGAAATTCCAGGACTGTTTGTTACTTTGTAAACATAGCTATCACAACCAGATTTTATAGTGATTATATCAAAATAAAACTTAGGTACTGTAAAGGAGAAAGATTACAATTATAACTAGGGAAATTTAATAAAAAGAGTAAAGAGTGAAATTTAAAAAAACAAGAACTTTGATCATGGAAATCTATAACTAAATCACTTAAGTATCTTTCATATCACTTCTGGAAAGAGACATGATTCAACTTCTACAAAGTTCCACTGCAAAATTGACATCTTCATGTTTTCCTGCTGACTAAATGCTCTCTTTTGTTCAGCTCAGGTCTCAACAGAATAATGTAGCATTTGGGAACAAAGATGCAACCCAGCAATCCGGCACTGGAAGTTAAGATGGAGAAGATCTCCACAGTGACCATATATTTTCCTTTGGTGCTCAAATAAGTTGGAACAAAGGTCAACCACACACTGCAGAAAACCAACATGCTGAAAGTGATGAATTTGGCTTCATTAAAAGTGTCTGGCAACTTCCGGGCAAAGAAAGCTACAGTGAAGCTGGCAATGGCTAGTAATCCCAGGTAGCTCAAAACAAGATAGAACATGATGGGTGATGACTCATTACACTGAAGGACAACTTCTTCACTCATCAAAAGCATATCACTATCTGGGAAGGGGGGAGATGTTGTGAGCCACACAACACAGATGCCTACTTGAGGAAAAGTGCAAGAAACAACAATGAAGCTGGCCAGTCGTTTCCCTGTCCACTTCTTCATCTTGGATCCTGGCTTTGTGGCCATGAAAGCCAAAACTACAATAAGGGTTTTTGCCAACACACAAGAAATTGCCATGGTGAAAATGACCCCAAAGGTAGTTTGGCGGAGGAGACATGTTATTGTTAGTGGTCTGCCAAGGAACAGCAATGAGCAAAGAAAACAGAGCAGAAGTGAGATGAGAAGAATGTAAGAAAGGTCTCGATTATTTGCTTTCACAATGTGAGTGTTGTGATGCTTCCAAAATGTCTTCAAGATCAGGACTGTGATAGCAGACAGGAAGATTGTGCAACTTGCTATGCTGATACCTAATGGTTCTTCATAATACAAGCAGCTTAAAATCTTTGGAATGCATATGTTTTGTTCCTGGTTTGCATATTGATTTTCTGGGCATTTGAAACAGTCAGCCATATCTGGAAATGTTTAGAAAATTAATAAGAAAAAAATAATATTTTTAAAGTGCCATTTATATATAAGTTCTATGGGTGTAGTAGTTGTGGCAGAACCTGTAATGAGATTTTGAATCCCCTAATTGGCAGTAAAAGAATAAGTTAGCATTTCTGGGCATTAAGATTGAAATAAGTGTGTAAATGGAACACTATGTGAAACTGAGTGAAGTTTCCCTACTACATTTTGCTTGAAGTGGGGCCCAAAGTCTCGGTTGGGAACACAACCTGGGACCATTACTATAGAATTACTCAGATTAATAGTTTTCCTTTAATCTCCATTAAGAGGAGATTTAAATTGATTAAGCAAAAATGTTTCCCATTACTTCCCATTGTATTGTTTCTGCATTCTCATAAATACTATACATAGAACCAGGATGTGATTATTCATATCATAATAGGAAAAATCTTCATGTTACATTGAATTATTTTTTAGTTTAGTTTTTTATATATATTTTACATACCACCTTACCTGTTTTGTTAGCAATCCACTCATTTGGGCAAGGCACACAATTGTAACAACAAAACGGTTCTCCTTCCTTTGTTTCCTTGTGATAACCAGGCTGACAATTGGCATTACACAAAGCGATAGGTATTGTCTGTTGGCAGTATAAGGTAAATAAGATCATCTACAAAGATATTAATTTATTTAAAGCATTTATATCTTCTTGTAATTATTAATGCTTGGAATATGACATGCAGTGAGGGTTTTTTAATTACTAAATATAATAGTTATTACTATTATGAGCCAAGGTTGTGCATTGCTTAGAGTGCAGTACTGCAAAATACTTTAGCTGTCTGCTAGCTGCAGTTTTGCAGTTTAAATCTCACCAGACTCAAAGTTGACTTAGCCTTCCATCTGACAATCAAGTGATCATCTGATAGACTTGAGGGTATCAAAGTTGTACCCATTTATTATATTGTCCCCTAAAGACCACATAGATCCATAATGGCAAACCTCTGAAGACATGCGAGCCATTGCCCTAGGTCAACTGCAGAGCCCATGTGCATTCCGGCCAGTGATTTTCAGCCTTCAAAAGGCCTTTGGAAGGCCGGGGGGGGGGAAGCTGTTTTTGCCCTCTTCAGGCTTCAGGAAAGCTTCCAAAGCCTGGGGAGGGCAAAAACCTGGCCTACTGGGCTTACTAGAAGTTTGGAAATGGGCCGTTTCCAGCTTCCAGAGGCCTCCAGGGCTCTGAGGGAGGACATTTTCACCCTCCCCAAGCTTCAGGAAAGCCTCCAAAAGCTGAAGAGGGTGAAAAATGAGCCTACTATGCCTACCGAGCTTACCAGGTCTACCTGACATTTGGAAATGGTGCATTTCCTGCTTCAGGAGTGCGGGGGGATCGTGCATGGGGGGGGGGTCATGCAAAGGGCAGGGTAGTGGGGGTGGGGTCATGTGTGCATATATGGGGGTGGGGCAGCAGTGGTCATGCACACATGCATGGGGGATTGAATTATGGGTATGGGCACAAATGTGCATGCTTTAAGCACCCAAGCCAAAAAAGGTTAGCCATCACTAATTTAAATTGTTGCTACTGATTTGGCATCCAGGTTGGCAGTGGGAATTCTAAAGGCTTATGGATTTAGAAACTTTTAATTTACCTTCCCTAAGAGTGGGTCTGAGATAGCTGTAGACTCAATGGCTGCCATGAGAGCCATGGTAGTTCCTAGGTTGTCCAATAACTAGCACATAATAGCTGACATACAATTGATCTAGTTTTAATGTTGAAGGTATTCTGGATTCAGAAGAGATATTGAATTCTTCCCTGTCAGACCATTCCCTACTGAATTTACTGGCACCACCGCTCCCTCCAAAGTTAGGCTGGATCTACTAGTTTAATCCACACAAGTTGTTGGATGGACCCACTTGATTTCTAGAGAGACCTTTGGTTTGTTATGGTTTGACTAAGCCCCGATGGCTGCCTGCAATGGGTGGGTAGTTGAGACTGACGCATCAGAAGCCTCTGGATGATATAACGCTATACGATTAACAGAACAGCTGAGCAAGATAAAGCAGTTGAAGAGATGCACTACTCACTCCAATCCCATCCACAAGAAAAAACTGCCTGGAGGGAACATGTCATCAGCTCTGGGCAGTGGTTAATTTTCTTTAAAGGAAAGTGTGGCTCTGCCAGCATTTAGGAAAGATTGTGAACAAAATAGTTGCATTGTAACCTGAAAGATTGCAAAGTTTCACTGTTCATTTTAATCAGGACTGAGGCCAGAGTTTAGGATGATCATATTTTTTTAATGATCTCTGGTAAGAGAGGGTTGATAAATGCATCCATCCTATCTCTTCTTAATATTTCAACAGTTTTTGACACTGACAATCACAGTATACATTTGGAGCAGATTCTGGAGTTGGAGTTCTTCCATATCAGTTCCAATCAATCTTAATCAGGTTACTGGGTGAGGTATCCATACTGCATTGGTTTGCAGTGAGATATCATTAGTATGCTAATAATATCCAGCTGTATATCTCTACCTCAAGCTTTCTGAGTGGACATCCTGGTCAAATCCAGGATAGGGCACAGCAGGCTTCAGCTCTACCCAAATAAAACTGAGCAGCTTTGGCTATCTTGGTGTCAAGGTTGTTCCCTTTTTACTTCGGAGATAAGCTGGTATTGCATTACCCCAGAAAGGCTTGCTACACAATCTAGGGATCCATTTAGACTCTTGGTTTCTGCTGAAATAACAGATTGCAGCTATGGTTAGAAGAGTATTTGTACACATTTGGATTATGTGACAATTGTTCATGGACAGAGTGGTTTTCTTCACTGACACCCAGGATCATTAAACTTAATCTCTGTGTTATTGTAACAAGATGTGGAATAAAGAGCATTTGGATGTTTTCATTGTGCAAGATTGGCATGTTTGGGTCACGTAATGATGATTGGCAGGGCCCAGAAAATGTATCTTTTAAATACAGCTATAGCTTTATATGAACCACTCTTACAAAAATCAGGATGCTTACATAAGGGCTTAAAGAACTAGCTCTATGTGTCCAGTCCTTGAGCACTATGTGCATTGAGGAAACCATTTAGTGGTTAAATTACCAATTATAATATGTGATTTCCCCCACTTTAGTTGATATTTATTTTATAACACCCAGAGTCATGACATGGGGAACAATATAAATTGAATGAAGAATTGATGGATGAACAATTTCAACTGGAATAATATGAAGAAGCATTTGCATTTCAAGCTATACTCACTGAAAATAGTGATGTAAATATAATCAAGAATCACATAACAATTTACCCCCCAACAAATAATAATAAAAATATATTTTATCTACTTGGTTATATCCTCGGTGCCATGTTATTTTCTCCTCCTTAATGATAAGTTGTTTGTGTGGGGGTGCCCAAGGATCCAACCTTCCAACTTTCACTCCAGTGAAAGATTGGTTTGGGAATGTGACCCAATTTATGATGTCAAATCCTGCAACCAGAGAGCCCTTCTGGTCAAAGGAAATTTTATCTCCAGCACTGTTGTTAAATGATAATGATTTTAGGAAATAAGATAGCTGTATTGTAAAGAGACAGAAAAAAATTGACTGAGATTCCACTGACTTCAATTTTGCCATGAAGGACAATTCAGAAGCTGTCATTTAGTACCACAACTAACTTCTTTTCTTTCTTAAATGTTCTTGTATCTTTAATTTTCTGAATTTTTGAAGGTTGCTTTGTCTTGAGATTAATTTGTCTTTGAAACTATAATATGAAAATTTTACAACAACAAAAAAGAAGAAATGGTGACTATCTTTAATATTAAAGTATTTATGTATACTACAATCTTTATTCTCCAGTTGTTTTTATATCACCATTCCTCTCCACTCCATTCTTTCTGTGAATTTCTGTATAGTTATTTTTTGGTCTTAAAGTCATGGTGAAACACAACTGTTCCTGCAATAATGACTTGTCATTGCATTCCTCCCTTTGCTGAGAGATGGTGATTCATGCTTCATGCTACTACTTTTCTCCTTGGGTCTTTTGTGTTTGCTATATCTGTTTCCAAATTCTAGAAAGATATGTTTTAAAAATAACATGATTTAGGTTTACCCCTCCTACACTCAGAGTTTTTCCTTTAAATATTACTTAAGAAAATCACATCATAATTGCTCATCACAAAATAGATTTTCTTCTTTGTTAATTGAAATATTAGTCATCTTATGGAAATACATACATGGCAGGACTTCAATCAATTTTATTTCAGAATTAATGATAACAAAAACACTATAATAAAATTAAAATATTTGGTCATAGACCAGCATAGGACAAATAGCTAATATATAACAATTATATCTAAAATAGAAATAAAAATGCAAAGTCATATGGATAGAATAAAATAAGGAACAATAAAATTATTAACCTAAAATTACAGAACAGGACTAAAATGCAAAACAATCTTATATAACTGCAATTAATTTTACAATGAACAATATAAATCTACAGATAACTAGGACAAGTAACCATAAAAGGGCATAAGTAGTAAACATTTTAAAAGAGGCATTGTAATCTAACACAACACTTACTTAGACTAACTCTCATGACTTTCTTGAAAATTTTTGTTAGAAATAACAAAAATATAAAAATAGAATGGTTTTTTTTCTGTATTTAAAAGGAGACGTTTGGAAATATTGAGGGAATTGGGTAGAAAAGAAATGGGAGAGAAAATATATCGAGAGATTGAAGCCTGGTTAAAGCTCAACATCATCAAAGTTTCAAGAGTTATTTAAGTTCAAAAATAGCTTTGACACAGATCTGGCCACATAGTGTGAGATTTCTGCTTTCTGGTTAGCTAGCAAGAAACAAAGCTGATTAGTCTCCAACTTGTCCAACACTTTTGTTATACCTAAGGACATAGATTTATATGAAAGAGTGGAATGAAGCAACACAAGACACACAAGGACACAACTGCAGATTTTTAATAATTTTTTGGGTTCAAAGAATTAATGCATCTTGAAATCTGGCTAAAACCAACAGCAAAAGTATTTAAAGCATTAACTCTATTTAAATTAATTACCATACCTGCCAGAGCTGCTGATTCATTTTCTCTCTTTTGTCCATTGACTTATATCTAGAAACTGATAGACAGATGGCATGTAAGGCATGAGCCACAGCATGAACAGCATTGTAAATGCTATAGCTTTCACTAGAGATCCTCATTGGAAATACATGCTCAGGGAGGTTCTCTAACTTTTCCATCCCTGTGCAGGCATCCCCATTCTTATGATGAAACCTAGAGTCCTTGAATGGACAGTCAAAGGCCTTAGCCCAGAAATCTCTGATGAAACCATCTCCTTTTGAATTCAAAGGATTTCTGTCCTGGATAAATTGCTGGAATCCTTGGATTTCATTGGACTGAGCTGTAAAGGAAAAAGTACCATGGAATTCTAATATATGCCAATCAGTATGTCCAGTGAGGCTCTTTAACTCCATCCCAGCAGTCAGAACCCAAACATGGCCTTTAGGTTTTCCTGATGAGATCTTGATCATGCGTTGAACTACAGAAGATAACAACCATCTTAAGAAGATTGTGGATGCCATGTCTCCACTGAAAACCAGTACATTGGCTTTGCTGTTCATGACTTGATAATAAAATTTTGCTGCACATTTTCTGAAGTTTACATCAGAACATAAGATAAATGTAAATACCTCTGCAGTACAGATACCATTTTTTGAAAATTCTGGAATGATGACATTTGTGACACCCTCTAAATGCATCCCATTGGCAATAAAGAATGCAATCCAATTCCAGTTGAAATGCTGGAGTAATTTCATAATTCCTCTGTACTGAAAAAGTACATTTGGAATCATCTGATAATAGTAAAGCAGATTGTTCTTTTCTGTTACCACCATTCCAGAGCCATAAATGAACTGAAAAGACAGAGATAAAAAATGTTTTTCAAAAATAATGGAATTTTACTACTTAAACAATCCAGATCTTTTTTCTGATTGAATACTTTTTCAGTTGTTCCAATCATTGCAGTTTAATAGTATATGATATCTTAGTTTCCAATTTCTAAATTTTAGTGGATTGTTTTAAGTAAAAAAAAAACAATGAAATAATTCCTGGTTTCACTCAGAAAAAGATAGTTTTGAGCTAATACAGTATTTCAATCCATAACATAGGAGTATCTTTAATATAAAACAAAGCTGGTGGCTATGGCATGATGGAGACATATGATATACAGTATGTAGATAGAGTTTCTCTTTCTCCTCTAATTGTGATTGAGTTCAGAAACCCTGTAGATGACTTGGGGGCTTCAGCTTTTACTGCATTCATTTATATTCTTTCTTCAATCTTCTATCTTCTATCTTCTATCTTCTATCTTCTATCTTCTATCTTCTATCTTCTATCTTCTATCTTCTATCTTCTATCTTCTATCTTCTTCTTCTTCTTCTTCTTCTTCTTCTTCTTCTTCTTCTTCTTCTTCTTCTTCTTCTTCTTCTCATCCTAATACTCATCTTCATCCTTCCCTAATTATTGGAAACATATTCTAAAGTTTATTATCCTTCATAATTGTTAGTATTTCTTAGCATTAAATCTTTAACACAGTTTCTACCTTATTCTCTACATATTTGCATCCTACCTGTGGAATTTTGTAGATACCCAAAACATTGGGTTTCAGATAGGAACGTTCAGAGGTCAGATCCTCAGTAACTGCCAATAGAGTACCTTGGATGCCACACTTGTAGTTGGGTACAAGATCATTTTTTGAAGAGAGAAATTGTAATGCAGCATGATAGGTCCACTTGGAAGTCAAATAGTTGTCAAAAATATTGAACCCCAATGTAATGTTGGGTAGCATTCTAGGGTTGTCATTGATTTCCTTTACAGCAAAGGCCAAAGCTAAGATGTGTTGATAATTCTCTGTCACTACACTGCAAAAAGATTTCATAATATATTCATGTGTCAGCATGCAACAGACTTTGTCTTTATTATTATAGTGTCAGCATTATAGTGTTTTAGAGTAAGCTTTTTCTTGTTTATCAAAATACTGTAAGATTTTGATAAAGAAGGCACTCTTTCTTTTTTTGTGTAATACTTGAAACTGAACCTTTCCTGATAAGAGACCATCTTTATCTGAGCAGTGTGACTAATTTAATTAAATGGAAAAACAGACACCTTTTAAAGATCCGAGTACAAATGAAGTGAGGAAAAGAGAACTTTCTATGCATTCTTGTGGAATGGAAGTGAGAATATAAATGACTGCCTTAGTGAGCTTCCTTACAGTAATGACATATTTGGGGGATTACATGTGAATCAAATATTATACCTTCTAGTGATGATGGTCAGTTAATGTAACCACTTACTACTAAAGTCTGTGAGAAAAGGGTACAGTAAAGGGAAAGTTATGTCGCAGTAAGATGTTAGGACTTTCTCTAATCCTTAATGTTAATTTGAATTGACAGTTTACATATATCACAATCATAATACCAACAATAACATTCCAAACCAGATTTACAAAGATCACTCCTTGAAAAATTTTATATAGTGGTATTTTATTTTTAAAAAAGTTTTTTTTAAAAAAAAGTTTTTTAAAAAAACAAATTTTGCTTGAGTTGTTAAAATTGCCTTCCAAAGAAACAGGTCACAGCTTGAATGCAGAATCTTTTTTGTAAAGCATATTTTTATCCCCAGCGGCTCCCTTTTTCCAGACTGCAGGGAAGGGGAATGCTGTATAGTCATAGCTAGATATATTTCCTATATGTTGGATCCTACTAAATATAAAATATAAGCAGGGGACAAGCAAAAATAAGAATACCAACATCTCAGATAGGTCAGGTTCAGGAGGAATTTGGTTGAAGACAATTTGCCTGGTATAGAAGCTGGTCAATAAAACAATACCTCCGTATAGGAAATCTCCTGATTGTGAATACCTGTGAACTCTTGGTGGGAATTGCCATACCCTACATTTAGCAAAATGAGTTTGGCTCACTGTGAGAGGAAACAGAAGAAGCAGCAATATTAGTATCAACATACTAAAATCAAATCCACCTTGCAAAGTTGCATTCCTTTTTCTTTCCTCCATTTCTTGAATTATCATGAGAATATCTGATTACTACACTTTATAGTTTTATTATAGGTCACTACAACCTCAGGAAGAATTTTGCAATTATAATTATTCTGGTCCCTTTAGATGGAAAATCTTGTGTCCTTTGATATGGCTAAATAGCAGGTATCAGTAATAATGTTCATATTAACAACAGCAATGTCATGGGAATTGTTCCCATTCTTTTTCCTTTTTGTCCATAAAAGTCCTTAATTCTCTTATTTTCTTCATTTGTTATTCATATCTAATTAGTGGAAAAAATGAAGGAAGAACAAGGGATGCAATATATCAATACATGAGTGGATATTGTTTGTGGGTTTCTAAGGCCTATAGAGAGTCAGTTGATTAAATTTCTGAAAGTGCCTTTCTTTCTTTCTTTCTTTCTTTTCTTTCTTTCTTTCTTTCTTTCTTTCTTTTTTTCTTTCTTTCTTTCTTTCTTTCTTTCTACCTTTCTTCCTTTCTTTCTTTCCTTCCTTCCTTTCTTCCTCCCTCCATCCCTTCTAAGTCATATAGAGATAGTATAGATAAGATAATAATAAAGATTTTAAATTAAATTACATGGGCAATGTATAAATATGAGAGAGTGGCAATATTAATGCCAATATCTGTAACCCATCTTCTGATACAAAATTTTCAGCTGGTTGTTCTGGTTCTCAAATATTTATCTAGCCTGACTCCCCCCTTCACTGGATCCGACTCCTTTAAGCAGGTATGTGCAGTCAGGGAAAGCAGAGCCTCACCACTGTCATCATGAAAAGAAAAAAAATGTAAAAGGAAAAAGGCAAGAGCTGAGGTCAGGCTGAGCTAGTTGCTACCAGCGTCACCATGGATGATTCTGCTTAACTGTTTAAAAAAGCCTCTAAAAAGCACCCTCTATAGGAGGAGGTAGGAGAACGATGTGCCTCATCTAGTCTGACTTTAGGCATTTTATGAACACTCGAACAGAGTTAAGCAAGGGTTAAAAGTCTAAAAATTCCTGATGTAGGTGAAGCACATCGTTCTCATGCCTCCTCCTGTAGAGGTTGCTTTTTTAGAGGCTTTTTTATATAGTTAAGCAGAGTCATCCACGGTGACTCTGGCAGCAACTAGCTCAGCCTGACCTCAGCTCTTGCCTTTTTCCTTTTACATTTTTTTTCTTTTCAGGATGACAGGCAAGAGCAGAGTTGAAATCCTCTCTGAAACAGCTGGAAAAGGTACGTGTGGGTCAGAGGGAGGGGGAAGAATTCAAACTTCATCCTCCTGGTGCAGGGCTTTGGGCAAAAGCTGGAGGGAAGGACTCTGGCTCACTTGTGCTCTCTCCCCCCAAGTGTAGTTTGATTGCAGGCAAAGCCACGTTGCCTTTTCAAACCTGTAATCAGTGAAGCTGGGCTGGATCCTTCTGGGGCTGGGGGAAAGTGTGTGTGCTCCAGTATGGCTCTTTGACTGGCTTCCTGCCTCCTCCTGTGGTCTTCCTCCAATCCAACTTTGTGTGTGTGTGTTTGAGAGAGAGTTTGTTTGACTGAGAGCAGGAAGGGGGTAGGAGAGATAGTCCTATCCAACTTGTGTGTCTGTGTGAGTGTGTGTGTTTGAGAGGGAGGGAGGGAGGGAGAGAGGGAGGAAGGAGGGGAAGGGAGAAGAAAAAGAAAGAAGGAAACTTATTTTGCAAAGGAGAAAAACAAATGCTGTCGCTTTAAATCAGAACTGAGCATGCCTGGCTGTGGAATTCTGGGAGTTGAAAAGTTGAGGGTGAGGGCCGCCGCTTCCAGGACAAGTGGAAATTTGAGTATTTTTTCATTGAAATATGAAACAATTGTGTCTGCCTAATTTGCCAAGAGACTGTGGCTATTTTCAAGGAATTTAATATCAAGAGGCACTACCAGATGAAACATGCTAACTACAAAAAGCTAACTGGGAACTAACATGGTGAAAAATTGAAGGAACTAGCAGCTGCTTTAACAGCACAGCAGCACTTTTTCACAAGAGCCCATGAGTCAAATGAAGGTGTCACAATGGCGAGCTATGAGGTCGCAATGCTGATTGCCAAGCACTGCAAACTTTTTACTGAGGATGAATTTATTAAAGACTGCGTGATAAAAATTATGGAGAAAATTTGCCTTGAGAAGAAGCAAGAGTTTGCCAATGTAAATGCCTGGCTAGTAACACTGTGGTACGGAGAATTGCAGATGTTTAATCTGATATTAGGCAGTTAGAGGCAAAAGGAGTGAAGTTTGACGTTTTTTCGTTACCTTCGATGAAAGCATGGATGCATCTGACACCACTGAGTTATTGATTTTTTTGAAAGGAGTGAACAATGACACGAATGTGAGTGAAGAGCTACTTGACCTTCAGAGCCTTAAAGACCAAACAAGAAGAACAGATTTATTTCTTTCTGTTTGTTGCATCGTAGATTACATGAAACTATCATGGAATAAAGTCACTGGGATTATTACAGATGGAGCAACTGCCATAGCTGGCGAGTGAAGAGGATCAACCCTAGTCTGTAATAAAGTCAGCTAAGAAGAGGCAAAGCTACAAAACTCCACTGTATTATTCACTAACAAGTTCTCTGTTCCAAACATCTGAAATATGATCATGTCATGAAACTGGTGATGAGGGCTATTAATTATATTCACTCCAAAGTCCTGTGCCACAGCCAGTTTCAGCAGTTTCTACTCAACATCCAGGCTGAATACGGAGATCTTGTGTATCACAATAAAGTAAAATGGTTCAGTCGAGATCTGCACTGCAGAGCTTCTACTCTCTTAGGGAGGAAATCAGATAATTCTTGGCAAAAAAGGGACAATTGATACCAGAGCTATCTGATCCTGTTTGGCTGAAAAGCTGCTACTTTTCCAAAGGTACTTGTCACAGCCCAATAGCACACAATTCCCATCACTGCAGGAAATAATGGCCAGTTTTCCATAACAATATGAGTGCGCAAATAAGGAGGTATTGCATCTCGTTTCCAAGGTGGGGTGTGGGAGGAGTCACTGTATGGGTATTCTCATGGCCCAATTCAGTGACGTGCAGTGAGGTTTATGCCTGGTGAGGCTCAGCTGGGCATCCTTTTGCGAAGCAGGGCAGCGTTTGGCCTCGGCAGTGGGGAGGGGAATTTGCATCGCAGGAGCCGCCAAGCGCCCGGGTCTGCAGCAAAGGCGCTTGGCGGCTCCCACAATGCAAAGTGCCCCGCCGCCCACCCGCTGATGCGGCCTGTGGTCGCTGCTTCTCCAAGCTCCTCCGCTGGAAGTCTCGGATCGCCTCTGGGGGAAAGCTGAGTGAGAAGCGGAGCGGAGCTTCTCCGTGGCCTCCCGGCGCTGCTCAGAGCCTCTTTCTATGGTCCTTTGGGCCACAGTATTACAACCACAGGACACAAGCGCACACATGCAATCCGGGCTGTGTGATTTCCCATGGCCCCTTCTGCACCTGGATGTGTTTTGGGGGGTTGCAGCCAGTTCCTCCTCCCTCCACTTGTCCCAAGCCAGAATTGGGTGAACTTCCCTCCCTCCCTCCTGCCCTGTTTGCACATTTCAGCACCTCTATCTACATTTTTTCCTATCTCACATTCTTTCCTTCCTGTAGTTGTTTCCCACCCCCACTTGCCCTCTGATTTAATAAACACAGACATGGCCTCCAGACTGCAAAGCTGAATGCTTCGATTATTTTGAGTTTCATATCCTAAATCCTCTGGTGGTCCATTTTTAGTCCCCCCCCCTCTCCCCCCCATTCCCTTCATTGGAATCCCAAAATTTTTTGCCAACATTTCAGTGGGTGTGGCTTTGGGATGGTAATATGAATGAGTGCGTGTGAATGATGCCAAGTTGGCCATGCCCACTCATTCATATGCCTCTCCATCTAGCCACAGCCAAAAAACCAGAAGTAAAAATTTTAGAATCCACCACCTGGCAGATAAAGCATATGTTCAATGATTTCCACAATGTTAAGATCATGTAGCCTGTTGGTTGTCAAGAGGAAGGTTTTATAGGGCAGGGCCTGTTGTGGAACAGCCCCTCTATGTGGCAACATTTAAGTAATTAGTCATTTCCCCCCTTTCCCCCCCAATTCCCATCATTGGAATCCCCCCCAAAATTGCCACCATTTCGGTAAGTGTGGCTTGGGGGGTAATGTGAATGAGTGTGCGTGAGTGATATCAAGTTGGCCATGACCACTCATTCATATGCCCCCCACCTAACCGCAGCCACAGTATCAGTAGTAAAAAAATTAGAATCAGTATCTTAATGCCTGGCAAACAAAACATATTTTCAAGGATTTCCACAATGTTAAGACCATTCAGCCTGTTGATTGTCAAGAGGAAGGTTTTATAGGGCAGGGGCTGTTGTGGAAAAGCTCCTCTATGTGGCAACATTTAAGTAATTGGTCACACAGAATGCCCTCTTAACCCAATTTAATCGAATGTGCAGATACTCCAAGAAAGTTCTGAAAATAACCTTGCTCTGTGCTAGTTTGGGCTTTAAAATTTATAACCAGCCCTTGAATTATGTAAAGAGATAAGCTGGGAGGCAATGAAGCTGTTACAACAGTGGTTTAACATGAGAGACGAGTTGAATGCATCACAAAAAGTTGGCAACTGGACCAAAGAGATCATTTAACATTTTTAATTTATTTTTGGCCTAGATGATCACCAGAATGAAAAGTAACATGCATAGTTTGGTCCGATTGCCATGATTTTAACCTTTTTAGATACGGAGAAGAGTACCAATCACAATCATTTAAACATTTACGGTACATCTATTCATGTTCTTTCCAATCCTCCAATCCCTGTGATTCTACTATTAATACATATACAATACATTTACATTAAGGTATTTTATTTTATCTAATAACTCAATATTTAATTTTATCATTTCACTGCCAATTATATTTTATACATATATAATACCATCATTACACCTCTAATTCTAAGAATTCTAAATTAATTCTTAATTCCACTATTTCACTCTTCATAACTGTTTATAATAGAATATTATCCTAATGTCTGTCACAATACATACAAAATAATTATCCAGCCTGTATCTAATATTAATACATGTTTTTATTGGTATAGATTCCACATAAGATTCCACATTGGTATAGATTCCACATAAGATTCCATATTGGTATAAATTCCACATAAGATCCCACAGGGTGGGCCTCCTTCAGATGCCATCAGCCAGACAATGTCGGCTGGTGGCTCCCTGGAGGAGAGCCTTCTCTGTGGCTGCCCCGACCCTTTGGAACGAACTACCCCCAGAAATCCGGACCTCACCCACTCTCATGGCCTTCAGAAAAGCTGTCAAGACCTGGCTATTCCGGCAGGCCTGGGACTGTTGACCTCATGGTTGAGGTCCAGCCCCGACTGAAATGAATGTATCTGTGTGTTTTTTTTTAACTTGTCTATTTTATTTTTATTTTATTTTATTTCCCCCCTCTGTAAGCCGCCCGGAGTCCTCCGGGATTGGGTGCCCTATAAATAAAATTAAATTTGAAACTTGAAAACTCGATTCATGGAAAATCTTTCACTTTCTCTCTTTTTTTCTTTAATCATGATTTCTTGCCTGCATCTGAACTTTTAGTCTTATTTTTTTGGCTTGCCTCCCATATTCTTCTCATAAGTCTTTTACTCCATTTACTTCTAGATCTATATTCAGACTATGCAAACTAACTTTTTCTTGGTCTCAACCCTTTCCCACTGTCTAATTTTAAAGCTATCTTTTCTAGCCCATATCTCTCTATTCCAGAGGAGGTATTCAGTCGATTCTGACCATTATGGGCAAATAAGTAGCGGAAATTTTAACTGGTTTGCTGAGTTGGCAAATACGACCTCTGGCTGCTGCCGTACCACTTGCCCACTCTCCGCACATCCCCACTCACTCCACCACCTGCTCGCTGCTTGCCTTAACTGCCCAATCACCTCCCACATCACCCACCCACTTGCCCTGCCCACCCTGTCTAACCCTTTCCAATCCCACCCTACATATGTTGCTTTCACCATGCTGCCCATGTGTACCCAGTGCAAAGAACAGGGCAGTGACAGCAGTGATGGGACTTCTTCAGGCCTTCTTTTCAAACTGTATTTTTGTTTGATGTCAGCTCAAGAAGCCTCCAGCTTCCTATTTGGCATGAAAATCCTCCAGCTACCACATTTTTGCCAACTGGAACTGAACTCGCAGTGGTGGCTGGAGCCTTCTCGCATTGAACAAGAGCAATGGCTGCAGTCTTCTTTTCCGGAAAACAACTGAACACTACAGGCCAAAAAAGAGAGTTGAAAAAGTCTTGTTGCTGCTCTGTTCTTCACACCAGCCATACACATGCACCCTATTGCCTTCCTGTGTGTGACCAGGACAACAGCCTACTGTGCCAGAGGGATGGCGTTACAATGGAGTTTCTTGGAAGGGAAACAGACTGCAGTGTCCCTTTAAGGTATTTTGATGCAAAGGGAGGGGGAACCATAAATGGACAAGCTGCAGGTGGTTCTGTGGGCATAGCTCAGTGAGCGTGACTTGTTGGAGGGTCATATGATTGAGTGACCATGGCCAACTCAATGTCACTCACAGCAGGGTGCCACCCCACCTTTAGAAACCGAAAGGTGGTTGTAAAAAGTATGTGTAAACACTCTGAAATAATGAAAATGAAATGTGATAACTATGAATAATAATATTATGTTTATTTGTATTAAAATGTATGATAAGCAGGTAACACACCATTCACAGATTGGAAAATGTAAATAGTATAAAACATTTAAAAACTTTATGGAAAAAAGATACTTTTAAGAGAAGAAAAGAGAAGAGAAGACAAGACGAGTTGAAAGGGATCTTGGAGTTCTCCTAATCCAAGCTCCTACTCAGACAGGAAACCCTATACCATTTCAGACAAATGGTTGTCCAATCTCTTCTTAAAAACTTCCATTGTTGTAGCATTCACAACTTCTGGAGACAAGTTGTTCCACTGATTCATTTTTCTAAAAGTCATGTAATTCTTCTTACTTCTAGGTTGCCCTGCTGTCAGCAATGGACTATTGCAATTTGCTCTGAATGGAGCTTCCCTTCAATCCTTCTTATAATCTTCTAATTGGACTGAAGCCTCAATTCAGTTGCTTTAGGTGTCACCAAAAATGACTCGGGACAGTTGATAGCCTTTGCTTTTCTCCCTATAATTTGCCCTCAAACCAGAGGTGGGTTGCCCCTGGTTTAGCCTGGTTCAGCTGAACAATTTTCATTCAAGCAACACGTGGCGGGCACATGTGCAAAGTGAACCGGTACCAACCGACACAGGGATCCATCCCTGCCTCAAACATATTGGAATTCAACAGTTATCTAATTGATTGGTGGCCTGGACAGGATAATGTGTCCTGTCACCTACCTGTTTCTTTATCATTAACAGTTTAGGAGGTGAGAAAATATTGGCTTAGTTTTACTTTAGGAGGCAATGAGATAGAAGTCAGAATGGAGGGGGGAGGAAGCAGGGCGGCAGATGCGGGAGGATCCAGATCTGACAACACAGCAGAGAGACATATTATTGATTTTAAGAGATGCTGGGGACATTGGGACCCTGGAATTCTTGGACATGCAAAATGTTCTCCCTCATAATATAATGAGATCCCTATACTATTTTGACACAAATATGGTTCTTTTTCACTAATTATGGAGCAAATATATATAAAGTAGTTTAGGGAAATGGGGATGTTATGAACAAAACAGAGGGGGTAAACTCTGTAAATATTGTAGTTAAAACAGATATAAGGTTTCTGTGCTGTTATTATGGATACCTGGTATTTTGTCATTCCACATGGAATACAGGTTTTAATTCCAAAATGATCAGAATAAATCTACATGCAAAATCATTTCTGAATAAATATTAAAACTGCTGTAGAAGATTCTCACAATAACTCAGGGAATGGGAGAACACAGGTATCTAGCTTTGCAGGACATCTTTGAATTCACAATATTGACATTAATATTTCTGTTTCTTCTGTTTCCTCACTCAGTAAGCCAAACTCAGGTTGCTAAATGTAGGGTATGGCATTCCTCACCAAGAGTTCACAGTTATTCACAGTCAGCAGATTTCATGTATGGAGGTATTTTTCTTTGTCTGTTGTCAGTGGTAATAAACTGTACTTTAATTAACTTCCACTTGAACCTGACTTATCTGAGACGTTAATATTCCTTCCTTATTTTTACTCTTTCCTACTTATATTTTATACTTGGTTGGGCCAAACATACAGAAAACATATCTGGCACTTTTTGCATAATAATTCCATCTAACCAGGCAAAGGAGAACTGCCTGGGAGAGTTACTTTCTGTGAGAAGCAGATAGTGAATTCAAGCAGTAACCTTAATTTTGGGTCCAGGTGACTGCCTGAAGAAAGCTATGAAGTTTTCTTATCAAGATTTTCATTAGTTGCTTTCCACTGTCTTCTTGCTAGAGTCAGAGGAGTATGCCTAGTCCAAAGTCAATTGCATCATCAGAGCCAAGGTGGCGCAGTGGTTAAATGTAGCACTGCAGGCTACTGCTAGATCAGCAGGTCAGCGGTTCAAATCTCACCGGCTCAGGGTTGACTCAGCCTTCCATCCTTCTGAGGTGGGTAAAATGAGGACCCAGATTGTTGGGGGCAATATGCTGACTCTCTGTAAACCGCTTAGAGAGGCCTGAAAGGCCTATGAAGCGGTATATAAGTCTACTGCTATTGCTATTGCCTAAGGATAAACTAGAATCATGGTCTCTCCATTTCACAATTTACTTATTTTCCTTTTTTGTTATATTAATAAATAACTGAATACAATGAATATATACTCTGTTCCCCTATTTTCCAATGGATGCCAATGTTTTATTATTTTTACAACTTCAGTTTTCATATTAAATAATTAATTTTGTATGAAATGATTTGAACATGTGGACCTGTGAACAAAAATATTTAAATGTAAATGTTTGTCGCAATTCTACTGCTATTCACATAATTTGCTATTTGGAAATGTCTGTTATCAACATCTAAAAAACCTAATGGATAGTTGAATTTCACACTAAACTAGTCCACACTAAAGTAGCCCAAACTGCCGCTCAATGATTGGCTGGAGTCCAGCCAAGCAGTGAGCGGGCTGGAGGCGACCTATTTAAAAGTGTGACATCTACGCCCAACATTCCTCTTTTTTTCAATAGAAGAAATTATTTTTATCTCAGGCTTGAACTTCGGCATCTTTGAATTACTTACTTGGATAACAAAACATGGAACACCCTACAAGGAAACCATGAAGTTGAGAGAGTACTAAGGATACCTAAAATTAATATGATAATGCATCTCAAGCACCAGTAATGATCATTCAAAACAATGTTTGTACTCTGGGACACAGGCATTAAACTAGAAAAATATCATCTCCCCTTTCATATAGTCAAGTTCATATTTTCAAAACATATCGAACTAATTATTGCCAATGGAATGATTTCTGAAACAAATTGCTCTGTCATCTACATGATTCCTTTGTTATGGTCATGTTTATTCAGAATGTTTTTAAAATATAACTTAGCTTCCACTTTAAATTACTACATTTTACATAGTAGCATAAAAATCATAATGATGGTGGAGGAACATATTTCCTTTTCATTGATTATTAGAGTAGTTGATTTAGAAGGAATGTGATCCCTGATTATTTTTTTCAAATTCTTTCAATCTTTTGCATCTTGGAGCGAAGGGAAGGGACGCGACAAGCGGGTATGCAACAGCAACCTTTATTGAGAACAGAGTGACTACGATTCAACGTGGCGTGGTTCGCGCCAAACATTTATACCCCCGGGTTTGAACGAGGAGCCAATGGGGCGTCGAGTAGCTCGACCAATCGGGGCGAGGATTGAACCGGCTCCGCCCGGGAACCAATCAGAAGGGGAGTCCTTTATCCCCGCGCTTGTATTTCCCGCGCTAGTATTCAACACCCCTCCCCCCCTAGTCAAAGAGTTCCTTTAGGAAGGGCAAACATAGTCTTGTAAGTAGGTGGGACGGCGACGTTCTCGTCCCGACCTTCGTAGCTCCCCGGTGGTTGTCGTCGGGGGGGGGGAACCGCCGGCGGAGGTGTGTCTGTGGCGGGGCGGTGAATCTGCGACGCGGCCTCGTGAGATGGCGCTGGCCCCCGGCCCCGTGCCCAATGTCCATTTGTCCGGGGTGGCGTCTCCGTGGCAACAGGAGTGTCCGACAGCGGCCCCGCGCAGTCTGGTTGGGGTGTAGGTTCAGAGTCTCGATAAGGGCTTCGAGGAAGGGAGTAGCCGGGTGAGGCGCGTCTGTCCGAAAAGTTCGTATCGGCTTGTCCCCCGTTCCCCGGGTAGAGGCGGTCCGTTTGGGGGAAGGTCATCGAGGGTGGCTCGTGCCGAGAGTGGGTGTCTGAGATGCTTGGGCCGTCTGTTTCCGTGGGGAGGCGTCGCCTTAACTGGTCCACGTGGCGCCTCCATTGTGTTCCGTCGGCCAGACCGACCCTGAAGGAACAGGGGCCGGTCAGAGCTGTGATGGTTGCGGGAACCCACCGTGGATCCCCCGAAAAGGAGCGGGCCCATACAGGATCCCCTAACTTAAACGCGTGGGAAGGGAGGGCCCCCAGGTTGCTCAGCAGATCCCCTGCGTAGAGTGGATGGAGCCTGTCTAGGGAGGTTCGCAATCTCCTACCCATCAAGAGCTCCGCGGGGCTTTTATTAGTCGTTGGGCAGGGTATGGAGTGCTGGCTCAAGAGGTAAGCTGCCACTCTTTCTTGCCAGTCGCCCTGGTCCATGCGGCCTAAGGCTTCTTTGGCCGAGCGAACTGCGCGCTCCGCCCGGCCGTTACTAGCTGGGTGATAAGGGGCTGTGGCTGCGTGTCTGATTCCTTGTTCGGCCAGGAATTCTTGGAACGTGGTGGAGGTAAACTGGGGCCCATTATCTGAGACTATCACATCCGGTAACCCATGGGTGGCGAACATCTTACGAAGGGCCCTCACTGTACTCTCTGCTGTGGTGGAGGTCATGATTACCAGCTCCACCCACTTGGAGTAAGCATCGACTACTATCATGAAGTTTCGGCCGTGGAAGGGGCCGGCGAAGTCAATGTGTAAACGGGACCATGGGCCTCTAGGGATTTCCCACTCCCGGGGGGCGGCTGTGGGGGGATTCGGCCTAGAGTTTTGGCAGATCCTGCAGCGGCCTACGTAGTCTGCAATTTCCGAATCTAGCAAGGGCCACCACACATAGCTACGGGCTAAGGCTTTCATTCGCGCTATGCCTGGGTGGTTTTTGTGGAGTGCGGGCAGGATTCGTGCCCGCAGGGCTGTGGGGATCACTACCCTATCCCCCCAGACAAGACAACCCCCGTGTAGGGCGAGTTCTGCTTGTCGTGCTTTAAATGGTCGGAATCCTTCCGCTACCTTTTCCGTGGGCCAACCCCTCAAGACCCATGAAGCTACTTGGGATAGGACGGGGTCAGCCTTGGTGCAAGCTGCTACGTCCGCGGCAGAGACGGGGAGGTCGGATTCGGCGATGGACAAAATAGAGAGAGCGGGCACGTGGGCAGTGTCCGTCTCTGGCAAGGGGCAGCGGCTCAGGGCGTCTGCGTGCCCTAGCTGCTTACCCGGACGGTATAACAGCGTATACGAATACGCCGTTAGGAACTCCGTCCAGCGTGTCATGCGGGGAGACAAAATGGGGGGGGTTGGCTTGTCGCCTGCCAGTAGCCCCAGGAGTGGCTTGTGATCCGTGACAAGGGTGAAATTCCTACCATAGAGGTAGTCATGGAACCGCTTAATGCCGGATACTGCAGCCAGGGCTTCTTTATCGATTTGGCTGTAGTTCCGCTCCGTGGAGGAGAGTGTCCGGGAATAGAAGGCTATGGGGGCCTCTGAGCCGTTCGGGAGGGCATGGCTCAGGACCGCCCTTATGCCATAGGGAGAGGCGTCGCAAGTCAGAACTAGGGGCATCCTATCGCTATATTGAATTAGTACTGCCGACGAGGTCAAAATGTCTTTTATAGCCGCGAACGCGTGCGCTTCACGGCTACCCCATTGCCAGGCCGCTGACCGGTCAAGCAGTCGGTGTAGCGGCTCAGCTAGCGACGCCTTGTGGGGAATAAACGGGGCGTAGAAATTTAAAAGCCCCAGGAACGCCTGCAATTCCGCCCTAGAGGTGGGTGCAGGTGCGTTTTTGATGGCGGCAACTTTGGAAGGAGTGGGGTGGATGCCTTGGGCATCAATGAGGAAACCCAAGAATTCTACTTTGGGAACAGCAATTTCGCATTTGCTGCGCTTTAGTTTCAGTCCTGCCTCCCTAAAACGTGTGAGGACCTCCCGCAGTATTTTCAGGAGTTCCGAGTGGCTGGGGGCTGCGACCAGGACGTCATCGAAGTAGGGCACGACGCCTGGGAGCCCGTGGAGCAACCGCTCCATGAGGCTCTGGAAAATCCCCGGGGCAACCGAAACGCCGAATTGGAGGCGGCGGCAGCGGAAGGCCCCGCGGTGGGTGACGATGGTCTGGGCTGTAGCCGCATCGTCGTCTACGGGAAGCTGCTGGTAGGCCTGTGCCATATCTAGCTTGGCGAAAATGCAGCCTTGCCCTAAGGAGTGGAGTAGGTGTTGCACTACGGGGACCGGGTATGGATTTGCCTGCAGGGCCAAATTGATGGTCGACTTATAGTCGGCACATATTCTCACCGATCCGTCGGGTTTGACCGGGAGGACTATGGGGGTTTCCCAACGGGCGTGATCTACGGGCTCGATTACCCCTTGCTCTATGAGCTTATCAAGTTCAGCGTCTACCTTTGCTCTCAATGCGAAGGGGACCCTGCGTGCCTTCAGCCTAATGGGAGCGACCTGGGGATCGAGGCAGAGGGAAATGGGGGTGCCCTTATAACAGCCCAATTTCCCATCGAACACATCTGCGAACTCGTCTAGAACGCTATCTACGGTGAGGGGAACTACCCTGTGCACCCCCTCTATGGTGAGGCCCAAGGCGGGAAACCAATCCAACCCAAGGAGAGCGGGCAGATCGTTCCTGACGATTAGAACTGGGAGTTTCCCCTTAAAGTCTCCGTATTCCACTCGGATGTGGAATATTCCTGCCGTGGGAATCCCCTTTCCCTGGTAGTCTAGGAGGGAGACCCCGACGGGGCGCAATTTGCTCTGGGGAACCCCGGGACAAAGGCGGGAAAACAGGGCCCAAGATAGGAGAGAACGGGAAGACCCGGAGTCCACCTCCATTCGACAAAGCTGACCTTCGAGACAGACGGCGGTGCTGATTTTGCGATCGCCAGCGGGAACGTGGGAAGCCTGGTAGACCACGCAGTCGGCGCTGGAGGGCTGGTAGGTTGAGTGGCAGTCCTCAGCTCGCCTCGCAGGACGTGGCTGTTGGCGGCGTTGCGGTGCCTGGCGCTGGTCGCTGGGCTGCATGAACGATGGGGCTGGCACGAGAGCCCGGCAGACCCTGGCGAGGTGTCCTTCTCCTCGGCAGCGGCGGCAGACGGCAGAACGGAACGGGCAGGATGTGCGGCTGTGGCGGCCGCCGCATCCGCGGCAAAGTGCGTTTGAGGCTGGCTGAGCTGGCGTCGGTGGTTGCTGGTGTGGCCTCCGCTTCGGCTGCGTCCTCATTTGTCCGACGGTTTCCTCCTCCTCGTCTTCAGCAGGGGAGAGGTCGTCGACGAGGTTCGTCTGGGTGGAAGGCCCCGCGGCGGTTTGTGCGGGGGTTTTCAGCTGGAGGCGTTCGATGTCGGCCGTGGATTGTTCGGAGAGCTCCGCTGCTCGCGCGGTCTCCACGGCTTGCACCAAGGTGATTTTGTGGTTCCGGAGCATGCGGCTGCGCAAATGTGCGTCGCGGACCCCGCATACAAACTGCTCTACGAGGTTCTCCTCCAGGTCTGCAAAATCGCACTGGGCGGCCACGGTGCGCAAAGCCTCTAGAAACTGGCTGATGGATTCGTTGGGCTTCTGCACTCGGCGGCGGAAGGTGAAACGGCGTGCGATCAGAGAGGGTGAGGGAGCGTAGTGGTTCCTCAGCCTGGAAATCAGCTCGTCCCACCCAAGTTTGTAGGCTGGCCTCGGGGCGGCCAGGGCTCTCGCAGAGGCGAACATGGAAGGCTCACAGCAAGACAAGAAGAAACTGCATTTTTCCTCGTCGGTCTGTGCCTGGTTCCTCGATGCGATTAAGTAGCACTCGAAACGCTCCATGAAGCCGTCCCATGATTCTCCGGCGGATCCGAATGGCGCGAAAGGAGGAAGCGCTGATGCCATCGTGGTGTGGAGCCAGAGAGGGGGAGGAAGAGGGCGGAGAAATTTTTTGCGTTCGCTGCCGGAGTTCTCAGCCTGAGATAGCGTTCGTGCTGATTCAGACGCGGAGGCAGCTGGATCGTTCTACTCCGTGGTCGCGGGAATCGGAATCCCACCTTCGTCGCCAGTTTTGCATCTTGGAGCGAAGGGAAGGGACGCGACAAGCGGGTATGCAACAGCAACCTTTATTGAGAACAGAGTGACTACGATTCAACGTGGCGTGGTTCGCGCCAAACATTTATACCCCCGGGTTTGAACGAGGAGCCAATGGGGCGTCGAGTAGCTCGACCAATCGGGGCGAGGATTGAACCGGCTCCGCCCGGGAACCAATCAGAAGGGGAGTCCTTTATCCCCGCGCTTGTATTTCCCGCGCTAGTATTCAACACAATCCATTGCCTATTCCTAGATCTTATAAAATACATTTTCCTTCTTTTATAAGGTCAGCTTACAAACATTCAATCAGGAAGTGCAGTCAATAATTCTTTGGTAAAATGGACAAGTATCATTTACAGTTTGGGAGGAAATATTTTACTATAGGAGGCAATGAGACAGCAGGTAGCAGGTAAGGAAGCAAGGAAGCAGGAAGGCAGGTAGTGAGAGTATTCACTAGGGAGGCAGGTTAATGATGTAAAAAGATGCTGGGGACATTGGAATTCTTGGGCATGCAAAAGTTCTCCATCATTTTTTACTGAAATCCCTAAACTGCATTGACACAAATATGGTACTTTTCCTTGCCACTAATTATATATCAAAGATAAATAAAGTAGAAAATTGAAATTGGGATGTTATGAATGGTTAAAATAGATATAAGGTTTCTATACTGTTATTACTGATACCTGCTATTCAGTCATGCCACAGGGAATACAAGTTTCAATTCCAAAATGACCAGAATAATTTCTACATGTGAAATCATCTCTAGATAATATTAAAACTGCTGTAAGAGACTCTTACAATAATTCAAGAAATGGGAGAAGACAGGAATCTAGCTTTGCAGGACATATTTGAATTCACAATATTGACATTAATATTTCTGTTGCTTCTGTTTCCTCACACAGTAAGCCAAATTCAAATTGCAAAATGTAGGGTATGGCATTCCCCACCAAGAGTTCATAGATATTCACAGTCAGGAGAGTTCATTTATGGAGGTATCACTTCCTTGTCTATCGTCCGTGGCAATAAACTGGATTTCAACCAACTTCCACTTGAACCTGACTTATCTGAGGTGTTGGTATTCCTTCCTTACTTTTACTCTTCTCCACTTATATTTCATACTTGGTAAAACAAACTTCTTACACAATTATGCCATTAAACCAGGCAAAGGAGAACAGTCTGGAATAGTTGTCTTCTGTGAGAAGCAGTTAGTGAATCCAAGCAGTGACTTATTTTTTTTCCTGAAGGGAACTTTGAGTCCAGTTGACTGCCTACTTAAATCCTTGAAATTTTCTTAGCAAGATTTTCACTAGTTGCTTCCCACTGTATTCTTGCTAGTGCCAAAAGAGTATGACTAGTTCAAAGTCAACTACTTGATTCATTCACTAATAATACACTAAAATCATGGTCTCCCTATTTCAAAGTTCTGCAAACACCACATCAAACTGGCTCTCTGAATATATATGCTTGAGATTACTGTCAATTTATTTGCCTTCTGAAGGAAGTTAATATATACTCTGTCCCCCTCCTATTTTCCCAACTTATGCCAATATTTTATTACATTTACAATGTCTGTTTTGAAATTAAATGATTAATTTAGTATGAAATGGTTTTAAATTGTAGACTTGTGAACAAACATATTTAGATGCAGATCTTGTCATGATTCTATTGTTATTCACAAAATTTCCAATGGGATGAGATACCTTGATGTGTGTTAATGAACATTTTGCATTTATCAAATACATTTTGACAATATTGTAAGAAATTGACTGCTTGCATTAATTTCATTTAAAATTTCCATGACTTTATAGCTATCTCTCAAATAGTTTTAACTCTCTTTTAGTTTTTTCTTATTATAAAGATCAAAAGAATCTGCCTACCATCACTAAAAAGTGATCTATTCAACTCAAAGAAAAATCCCACCCCAAATACCTTAGCTTAGAAAGGCAGTCTGTGAGAGTCTCACTTATGTTCCAAAAATGATACTTTTGCATCTTTTACCCTTATAATTTGAAGAGTTGTAATAAAGAAAAAATGTTATTGAAGCAAACCTGGGCTACCCCACTACGCTTACTAGGAGAGATAGTTGGTCAAACATTAGGAAATAAACGAGAATATTTGTAGCCCAGATTTCAAATGTGGGTTGCTTGGTGCTCTCTAAACTTGCTTATTTTCTTGCAGACATTTTATTACCCAAGCATTGATGATGTAGCTAGTCTGAGTAATGAAATATCTACAAAAAAGCAATCAAGCTCAGAATGTTGAAATACCAACATATTTGGAAATTTTATTCTCAAATACACTGCATATTGAAGAACAATGATCTTTTTAATCATTCCTCTTTTTTTCATTCCCGAGCAGCTGTCACTTTGAGCTTGCTGATCAGTTTTCCTTTCACTTTGATTCACCTTCCAGCAGCTTGCTGCTTCCCTCAGGTAAGCAAATAAACATGAAAGGGCGGGAGTCTAGCTGTCATGCCTTTTGCAAAATCCACAAGCTGGAGTACACCATGTGGCTGAAAGTGGGTGGGTGGTGGCGGTGGCAGGCTACATTTCGCGAGGGAAAGCCTTCAGGTCTTCTCTAGTGAAAGCCGCAAGCTGACATGTGCCACGTGGTTGAAAGCAGGTGGGCAGCAGCGATGGGCTAGCTTTTGTGAGGAAAGGCATTCAAGACTTCCCTAGTGAAAGCTGTGAGCTGGCATATGCCATGCAGCCAAAAGCGGGTGGACCGCGGCGGCAGTTTAGCTTTTATGGCTTTTGAGAAAGCTGTGAGCTGGTTTACACCACATGGCCAGTAGTGGGTGGGCAGCAACAGCAGCAAGAGCAGTCCATGCTTTCACAGCTTTCATGAAAGTTGCGAGATGACATATGCCATGCGGCCGAAAGCGGGTGGGCAGTGGCGGCGGCTGCAGTCTAGCTTTCATGGCTTTAGTTAGGGAAGGCCTGAAGGTCTTCACTCGTGAAAGCTAACCCGATGCCGCCCACCTGTTTTCAGCCATGTGGGCAGGTCTTCCCTCATGATAGCCATGAGCTGGTATATGCCACGCATCCGAAAGCCTCCCACCCCTCCTCTCCAGCCTCGCATGGCTGGCTAAGCTTGCAGATGACATGCCTAGCTAACTCCAGTTTGGTAAGTTTACCTGTCCTTAACTACTAAGACTAAATACTCTCCAGCTATCTTTATCAAGGCTAAACCTTTCCATTTCTTTTATTTCTCTTGAAGGGGCAAGATATGATCTCTTTCACTTATTTTATTTCTTTTATTCATCTCCCAACATTTCTCAAAAATAATGAGCAAGGTCGCGTAGTGGTTAGAGTGCAGTACTGCAGCCACTTCAGCTGACTGCTGGCTGCAGTTCGGCGGTTCAAATCTCACTGGCTCAAGGTTGACTCAGCCTTCCATCCTTCCGAGGTGGGTGAAATGAGGACCCAGATTGTTGTTGGGGGCAATATGCTGATTCTGTAAACCACTTAGAGAGGGCTGAAAGCCCTATGAAGCGGTATATAAGTCTAACTGCTATTGCTATAATGCATAAAGGGCATCAAGGTGGCACAGTGGTTAAAGTGCAGTACTTCAGAATTCTTCTGCTGCCTGCGGGCTGCCTGAAATTTAGTATTCAAATCTTACCAATCTCAAGGTCATCTCAGTCTTCCATCCATCTGAACAGGGTAAAATGAGACCCAATTTGTTGGGGCAATATACTGACTCTGTAAATTGCTTAGAGAATGCTGTAAAGCACTGTAAAGTGGTGTATAAGTCTAACCAGCTATTGCTATCACCTGGCCCCAGAGATTTAAATGGATTAAGAATATAAAATCATTCCCATATCATTGTTCTATTAATTTCAAGAAAGAGGATTGACTCTTCAAGACACAAGCAATCTCTTCAGAGGACATATTCACCTAGTTTGAACCAGTTTGGGTCAACTGTTCGGGGAAATTTGGCTTCGTCTGCCAAACTGGTTGTGACTACTGGCTGGCCCTGCCCCCTTCCCAGTTGCTACTTGCTCACCTTGCCCTCTCTACCTCTACTTATCTAGCTGCACTTCTGCATATTTCTCCGCACCACTGATGACAAAGGTAAGTCCGTAGGTAACGGGACAGGCATGGACAGGAAAGGTCAAGCTGGCAGAGGGTTGATATCTACAGCAGATGCACTGATGCCCATGGGGGTGGGGAGAATGCAGGAGATTGCAGCAACAAAGACTTTCCCATGTTTTTTCCCAAGCCGGCCTGGCCTGCAAGGGAAGCACCAGGAGATCCTAGCTGCAGTTTATTTATGAGCACCATTGCCCAGGAGAGGCAGGGAGAAAGGCCAGTGGTGCACCTGAGTAAACTGCAGATTAGAGACACCCATCAGATTGCTCGCTTTCTTGCTCAACTGCTCACCGCTCAGACCTACCACCTCTTGCCTTGGCACATCAAAGAGGCTAAGCAGCAGTGAGCATAGACCTCTTGAACTTCAGGAAGCAGCTGCCAGCAATGCCCTCAGGCAAAGTTGCTGTGAACAGGGAGGTTTGATCTCTCCTTTGGAGCCACAAACCTCTTTGTCATCCACCAAGGATCCTCCCAACTCACTTCTCCTCCTCACGAGAAGTGCTCACAAGTGACAAGAGATATGTTGTCTTTGGGAAAACTGCGGCATTGCTCTCATCTGGTCTTCAGTATATGGTTCATCAGCCTCTGGACATTAAGCTCCCACCACCCAGCACCACAGAAGGTTCTAAGGTTCCTTCCCATCCCCCAGGATGGACAGAGAGAGAGAGAGAAAGGGAAGGAGGGAGGGAGAGAAAGGGAGGGAAGGAAAGAGGGAGAGACAAGAGACACAGAGAGTGTGTGGGGGGAGAGAATGCAGAAGGGACAGAAAAAGAGAAGAGACACAGAGACAAGAGATAAAGAGAGAGAGAACATAGAGAGAGAGAGAAAGAGAGAGGGAAGAGAGAGGTGAGAGAGAGAGGAGTGGGAAGAGATGAGAGATAGAAACCAAGATAAAATGAAACAGAAAGGGACGAGAGAGATGAAAATGAGAGAAATAGTGAGGAAAGACAAAGAGATAAGAAATAAATGAGAAAAAAAGAGATGAGATGAGAGAGAGAGAGAGAGAAAGAGATAAGAGTGAGAAGGATAAAGAGAGAGATGAGAGAGGGAATAAAGAGAGAGATAGAGAGATAACCCTGTTTAAAAGAAAATAGAAAAATTGCTCTTTGAGTGTTTAAGGTTGTAGACCACTGCATTAGAGAAAAACCATGGCCATTAAGTAAACCTTGCGGTCATTAAATGAACAACTATGGTTGTTAAACTACCCCTTTTTCCTCAATGGGAATTTATAACTGGAAACTAGAAGGAATTGTTGGAAAAACCTCAGAAATAGAAAATCTCAGTCACATGACTGTGTGGGATGTTGTTGCTACTCAAATGTGTGTGTGTGTGTGTGTCTGTCTGTCTGTCTGTCTGTCTGTCTGTCAAAACTCCAAAAATAGATCAACTAGCTCTGGGGAGGTCAGCCATAAATTATTACACTTGCTAAGCAACCGGCCATTAGTTGAGGACCACTTGTATTTGGTTTGCCTTAAGGGTTCAGAGCTCTGTATGGAATCTGATGTCCTTTGACCATTTGGGGGATTGCCAAAAGTCCAGATGGTGGAATCCTCATAGGGTGGGGCTAGGATTGTGATCACCTAGCCATACCCACCCAATCACATGGCCACCTAATCAAATCCACCAGTCACATGGGAGGTCATAAAATATATGTTTAGCTTTACTATAGGAGGCAGTGAGGAAGCAGGAAGCAGGGAGGGAGGCAAGGAAGTAGGAAGGAAGGTCAGGGAGGATCCAGAGCTGACAGCACAACAGGGAGGGAGGTTAATGATTTAAAAAGATGCTGGGGACATTGGACCCTGGAATTCTAAGCACACAAAAGTTCTCCCTCATAGTACACTGAAATCCCTATACTACATTGATACAAATATGGTGCTTTTTCTCTCCACTAATTATATATCAGAATAAATAAAGTAGAAAAGGGAAATTGGGCTTGTTATGAACAGATAAAACAGATGTAAGGTTTTGATGCTGTTATTACTGATACCTGCTATTTAGTCATTCCACATGGAATACAGGTTTTAATTCCAAAATGATCAGAATAAATATGAATGCAAAATCCTTTCTAGCTATAGCATAACAAAACTGCTGCAAGAAAGTCTCGCAATAATTCAAGGAATGATAGAACACACGAAACAATCTTTGAAGGACATATTTGAATTCACAATATTGATATTAATATTTCTGTTGCTTCTGTTTCCTCACACAGTAAGCCAAACTCAGGTTGCTAAATGTAGGGTATGGCATTCCCCACCAAGAGTTCACGGATATTCACAGTCAGGAGATTTCATCTATGGAGGTATCATTTCCTTGTCTATCGTCAGTGGTAAAAAAATGGACTTCAATCAACTTCCACTCGAACCTGACTTATCTGAGACGTTCATATTCCTTCTTTATATTTTCTCTTCCCTTCTTATATTTCATACTTGATAAAACAAACTTCTTACACAATTATGCCATTAAACCAGGCAAAGGGGAACAGTCTGGAATAGTTGTCTTCTGTGAGAAGCAGTTAGTGAATCCAAGCAGTGACTTATTTTTTTTTCCCCTGACAGGAACTTTGAATCCAGTTGACTGCCTACTTAAATCCTTGAAATTTTCTTAGCAAGATTTTCACTAGTTGCTTCCCACTGTATTCTTGCTAGTGCCAAAAGAGTATGACTAGCTCAAAGTCAACTACTTGATTCATGCCTAATAATACACTAAAATCATGGTCTCCCTATTTCAAAGTTCTGCAAACACCACATCAAACTGGCTCTCTGAATATATATGCTTGAGATTACTGTCAATTTATTTGCCTTCTGAAGGAAGTTAATATATACTTTGTCCCCCTCCTATTTTCCCAAGTGATGCCAATGTTTTATTATATTTACAATGTCTGTTTTGAAATTAAATGATTAATTTAGTATGAAATGGTTTTAATTGTGGACTTGTGAACAAACATATTTAGATGCAGATCTTGTCATGATTCTATTGCTATTCACAAAATTTCCAATGGGATGAGATGCCTTGATGTGTTTAGATGAACATTTTGCATTTATCAAATACATTTTGACAATATTGTAAGAAATTGACTGCGTGCATTATTTTCATTTAAAATTTCCCTCCTCAAATACCTTAGCTTAGAAAGGCAGTTTGTGAGAGTCTCACTTAATGTTCCCAAAATGATACTTTTGCATCTTTTACCTTTATAATTTGAAGAGTGGTAATAAAGAAAAAATGTTGTTGAAGCAAACCTGGGCTACCCCACTATGCTTACTGGGAGAGATAATTGGTCAAACATTAGGAAATTAAAGAAAATATTTGTAGCTCAGATTTCAAATGTGCGTTGCTTGTTGCTCTCTAAACTTGCTTATTTTCTTGCAGACAATTTGTTTCCCAAGCATTGATGATGTTAGCTAGTCTGAGTAATATGTACAAAAGAGCAAGCAAGCTCAGAAAGTTCAAATACCAAGACATTTGGAAATTTTATTCTTAAATACACTGGATATTGAAGAACAATGATCTTTTTAATCAATATCCAACAATTCTTTAATGAACCAGAAAATGTTATAATGAAAAATACTAATAAAATACGACATAATACAATTATGAACTCTCAAATGCTGAAAACATTTAATGATTTTTTTTTTCAGAATAGTGACAGAGAATTACCAGCAAATCTTAGCTTTGGCCTTTGCTGTAAAGGAAATCAATGACAACCCTAGGATGTTAGTAAACATTACACTAGGATTCAATATTTATGACAGCTATTTAAGTTCCAAATGGACCTATCATGCTGCAATACAATTTCTCTCTTTGAAAAACAACCTTGTGCCCAACTACAAATGTGGCATCCAGGATACTCTCTTGGCAGTAACTGAAGATCTGACTTCTGAACGCTCCTATCAGAAACCCAATATTTTGGGCATCTACAAGATTCCACAGGTGGGATATTTCTATGTAGAGAAGGAGATAGAAAATGCATGAGAGATTTTTCATGCCTACAGATTTTCCTCATAGATGCTATTGACAGAAGAGGAAGATGTCATAGAAGAGGATGGGGAAATGATTTTATTCTTGCACAATCAAATTGATCTCTAAGAGTTTAAAGTCTGTTAGAGGTCTAACTGTATATGGTGTATGGCCCATCAAAGCCAAATTCTCAGCATTTGAGGAATGTTCAAAAAGGTAGTTCTTGATTTTTATGTAATTTCATTACCAGTTACGTGACAACTATGTGACATTGCATTGCTGATCATCAATGTTTGGAAGAGGTGAAATAACATACAGACTGAAATATATTTTAATGATTTGCAACTGCATTCCTAATTAATACTTTAAAATGGTAAAATGCAGTAATTTCTAATCCCAGAAATAGATATTTTACTTTGCTTTCTTTTATTTTGCTTTGTTTTACTATATCTAGGATACTTCTACCCTAGAAGAAAGATATTTTGCTCAAAATCACTAACTGCTATGTTATTTCAAAATAGGAATGAATTTCATTTTTTCCACTTAAAAAGTGATTTGTTAAAATTTGTAAATTTTATATGTATAGTAATATTAACATTGGAAGTGTTAAATAGAATTATTAGACAAGATTCAGAAATAAAAGGTATGGAAATCAAAAGAGAAAAAATACAAATTACAGGGATTTGCAGATGACCTTCTATTCATTCTACAAGAACCATTGGAAACTGTCTCTAAGCTAATGGAATAAATAGAGGAATATAGAAATGTGGCAGGACAGAAAATGAATAAAGAAAGGAAGAATTGAAAACATAGTTAAAAATCTTCAGGTAGTTAAGAAAGTAAAATATTTGGGAATTTACTTAACAGCCTGAGGTGCAACAATTAAAGAAAATAAATATACAAGGTTAATACAAGAAATAGAAATGGACTTGGAGAATTGAAAAAAAAAAACTTGCAGCTATCAAGGGTAAGAAAGATAGCAACTATAAAAATAAATGTCCTGCCAAAGCTATTGTTTTTGCTTCAAACCATTCTTGTAAAATTAGATGATGCATTTGATGAACTAAATGCAATAATTTTGAAATATGTCTGGCAAGGAAGAAGAGTAAGAATAAGACTGAAAATGTTCCAAGAATCCAAAACAATGGATTGGGAGCTTTATTACCAGGCCTCGGCACTGACTTAGGTGAATAATTGATAAATCCCAGAAATAGAAGATGGCTACTGTTGGAGGGACATGATCTTCAATAGGGATGGCATGCCTTTCTGTGGTATGGAAAAAATAAAATATATAGATACTTTCAAAGACATTATGTAAGGAATGCTCCATTCCTAATTAGAGAAAAAGTTAAGGCAAAAGATTATATGAAAATACCAGTCTGGCTTTCCACAATGGAAGCAAATGTTGTAAATTTGGAAAGAAATTGTAATGTATAAAAATATTTTAAATGAGAAAGGGGAGCTTAAAACCAAACAGGAATTACAAAACTCAGGGGTGGACCTTACATGGTGGCCACAATACTATCTAGATGTAAAAAGATGTAAAGATATATTGTTACTATAAAGTGCCAACAAAACTTTATCAGATACTACTAGGAACAGATGAAAAGTTGATAAAGAAAATCTATAGCTATTTATTAAGCCTTAAAATGGAAGATGAACAAGTGAAAGAAACAATGTTAGCATTGACAAAAAAATGGATATACTATAGAACTAGATAAATAGCAAAAACTTTGGGGTATAAGTTAAAAATTGAAATGGCAACCACCTACAAGGGAAATCTGCATAGAAAAATTTATAGGAGGCATTTGCCTCCAGCAAGGCTAGCAAAGATGTTTAAACCCATGTCCACCAAATGTTGGAAATGCAAGCAGATATCAGGTTTATATTCCCATAAGTAGTGGAAATGCTCAAACGCAAAAAAAAGCTGGATGTAAATACAAATATGGTTAGGGAAAATGACAAAGCAACACATAGATTTAAAGCCAGAAATATTTTTTAGGTATATTGCCAGAAAAATATAACAAAGTGAATGTATATTTAATATTACATGTTTTGACCAAAGTGAGAATTGCATTTGCATAACATTGGAAAATGAGGAAACACCTATAGATGAAAATATAATTAAAATATATATTAAATGCGGAAATGGGTAGGTTAACATTAAAGATAAAGAACAAAGAAGACACAAAATTTTTAACTTGGGATTTGTTTTATCAATGGTTAGATATTAAAGATAGAAAATAGAAGTAGGAAGAATATTATTATGTACAAGTAAAGAATATTATTACTTTTAATATTTTACATATATGTTTTTAAAAACCTGCACTGTTTACTAAATACTTAAATATGTTAAAAGAAAAATGTAATAATATATATATTTTTTTAAACCTGGAAATTGGAGAACAATTTAATGGAAAGGTAAAGATCTCTTAAGTGCATTAGATTTGATCATATATTATTAAAGTTCCATGATTGTAATAAATGCAAAAAAAAAATCAATGAAAAATTATATAACTGAATAAGTCCCACTTTCTTTTTTTTTTCCTTCAAGTTTTTTATTTTATTTTATAACATAAAATTTCATTTTCAACTAAACAGTGTGCTGTCTGGGTACAAATAGTTTTAGGAAATAGTAATAAAAATATTTACAATGGTGTTCATTGCATTAGTAACAACAACAACAACAGCTTAGAACATCCTATATTTTGAGAATATACTTGGATGCTGACAGCAACCTGTCAGCCATCAACCCCAGTTCAATGGTATTTGTTTTCCAATTTCATAACATATAATCACATGTATACTATTACATAGCCAATATCCTATTGTATTAAGTAGTAATTACATCAGTTCCTCTTGTCATCAACGCCCAGAAAGATAAAAACCCATCATTAGCTCTTCTGCTTCCTTAGACCTCTTTCTTCTACCTCTCTCCTACCTCCTTTCTTCCCTCCATCATACTTTTCTACTCTACTTCCCCTTCCTTTCTTCTTCTCCTCTCTCTTCATTCCACTCCTCCTTATCCTCATCTTCCCCCCTTACCCTCTCTCCTATCCCGCTCTTCCTATCTTTCTTCTCTCCTCTGTTTCCCCGAGGAGTTCAATGGTATTTGTGATACATGTATTGCTACCAAAAGTATCTGCTTATAGTTCATTGTTACCTCCACCATCAAACTTCTCCCCTCTTCATCTACAAACATTTGTCTAGCATTTATTGTTTCTTTAATATATAAGTCTACCCCTCTTTTTTTTGCTGTACTAGTTAAGAGTATAATTTCCCAATTTTAGGATATTCCAATAATTTATTATGTTGTTTTCTTATTTTAATTGAACAAAAACACAAAAAAAGAATCATCCTTCATTAAATCTTGTAGAAAGTGTGTCGATTGGTTACAGATAACTTTTGTGCATTTCTTCCATAGGCATAACTTATAGTTCATTTAGATTATACACTTTAGAACAAAAATCTTTATAAATCTTACTATCAATGTACCACAATTCTCTTTTGACTACAATTATTTGAACCTGCTTTTACCTCAAATCATTCATACTTAAAGACACAACCACATAATGGCATTCATTAGCTATTTCAAAAAATCCTCCAATAACATTACACCTTTATGACATCTTCTAAGTAAAAGTCAATTAATAAAGTTTCTAAACCTTCCCCCCCCCCTATTTCCCTCCGACTAGCTGTTTAGAATTTGTATCTAAGTTACTTTTGCCAATACCATAGCATGTATACATTATTTAAGAATATCCATTGACATTTTCTTGTAATTATTATAATCAGCTAAAATCATTTATTATTTATGTACCATCTACTCTCATCAGACCCCCCCCCAAAAAAAATCCTTACACCTTTATGACACAATCTAAATAAAAAGGTGTTAATAAAATTTATAGGTCTTTTTCCCAGATTGCAATTTGCAATTTATACCCATATTTCTTTTACTAGTTTGTCAGTACATGTATATATCATTAATCTGTATCCATTATCATTTCATTATTGTTATTTTAGTTAATTATTTGTTAATGAATAAACATTTAATAACAATCTAAAACAATCTAAGAATTACTAAATTCCTACTTATTGGTCACCAAAATCAACTATTTTTATTATCAACTTTCATTGTCAACCTGTATCTTTCCAGTAACAAACAGTCTTATTTGTCTTGCCAATTGTGGTATCAGTCTTCTTTTTTCTCTTTCATAAGGTTTCTATAGACTTCTCTCTGCACTTTGTTGCTTGAAGGATCTCTCAGGTAATCTCGTTGCCCTTCAGCTGCTACTAAAATTAGCTTGTCTTGGTTGTCAACCTTGCTTCTGAAAAAAATTCTCTTCTTAAATCCATCATCATTAGCATTTTTTTTCTTCTGTATCTTGGAATCTGGGATAAAACTCCAATTTGTCGAATTCCCTTTTCCATATTTCCTTCTTTCCATTTTCACCCACATTTGCTCCATTAATAAATACATCTTTTGTCTTGTCTTTATCTTCTATGTCTTCATTCTCGCCGTTAATTTTTGGGGCTCCAACCCCTTCATCTTTTGCTGTGAGGAAGCCTAGTCTTTCCAACTTCTTCTCAATTCTCCCATATCCTTCCAATATATTTTGAATTTCAGCCAAGATATTTTGGAATTTTAAGGTTTCCTCATCTGAATATTGAGCCATGTTTCCAAAAAAGGAGGAGGAAAGAAAGAAAAAAAAACCTAATAGCCACTGCCACTCTAGCCTTCCTTGCCTCTTTTATTTTTTTATTTATGTTAACTTGAACACAAGTTCTTTTATGCTCTTCAAAGGAGAAAGGTTCTGTTTTTCCCCTTTCTCTCCCCTGCCAAAATAGTTCTCAAAGACACCTGCGAAAACAAATCATGCCCTTGGCTCCTTATCAGTTTCTGTAAACAAGTTGCAAACCCTTCAGCTACAAAATCAGTAAGATCAAAGAAGGAAAGAGAAGAGATATGTTGTTTCAAAAACTCCAGCCTCTGACCTCCAAGTGGCAGTGTTGCTACTTTTCACTTTATTAGAAAGTCAATATTTTCTAATACTTATCTCTGGCTTATAGGAAACAAAGTTCCTTAAATTTCTTTGAAATTTAATAACAAGTAATAGGAAGAATTGTTAAAATAAAAAGGAAGAATTTAATCCAGAAGTCAAAAAATAAAGCATCGAAAAGCAGAAGAAGAAAAAATCAATCCGTTCACTTTAAGAGGAGAAATGAGAAACGTTGCGAGCACTTCAGTCCACAAAGTATAGTTACAAAGAAAAAAAATAAGTTTTCCAAAGCAATCCAATATAAGTTAATTTCGATGCTTAATTCTTTTGCTTAAGGATCTAATTTGGCTTTATAGAAAAAAATATTTAGGCAGTGTTTCCCAAAATAGAAAAAATACCTCACCAAATGGACTCACTTTCTCTTTTCACTTCCTTCCTTCTGGAGCCATCTTAACTTCATCAGCCTGGGGGCTACCTGTTTACCGCCGGCTTGAAGCACTTCCCTTTGGTCAATCAGGGACTTTGTGATGTCCCTGAGACCAGAAAGGCTTTGTCTTCCTGATCACTATCTCTGAGAGCCTGTTTAGGTCCCAATGGACTGTCCAGCAGCAAAAGTATTAATGGTGTTCTTGGAGTATCAAGACCACACATTGTGACATCGTGACATTGGCTCCTCCTATGTTGTTTTCTGATGTAGAAATTAAATCTAACTTTAGTTTTCCTAGTTTTACTAATTTATTAAAAGTCCTTTTTCTTTTTATAGGAAAATTCAGTCCATTTGTTTCAATTAACAGCAATTTTATTTCTTCTTCCATAGTTTTACTTGTAGATAGGTCTTGTTGTTCTAATTGCTCTTATTTCTCTGTGCTCTTTTATCCTTGCACCTTCTTATTCTTCTCTTTCCTTTAGTTCTGTTTCGTCTTCTTTTTGTTGTGCATTTCCCTCTCCTGATGCTTCCTCTTATATTTTATCATCTACAGTAGTTTATCTCTCTTTTTTCTCATTTGACCCAAACAGCTGGTTATAAAATTGCTCTGCTTTCTTTATAGAATCTAGTCTATGGCTTGTTCCATCCAGGTTTCTCTCAGGTATCAGCCATCTGAAATTTATTTAATGTATAATTAGTTGTCTTGTCAAAAATTGGTATTGTTTTTTTGTATCTCTTACTCTTCTAGGAATCTGTTTCAGAACTACTATTCTCTTCCTTTGTATTTTAGTGGATGATCTCTTACTCTTTGAAGTATCTCTGCTCTTATTGCCTTTTTAGTAAATCACATATGTACCTTTCTGGGAAGTTTGTTCCTTGACACATACATATCTTGTATATACATTGAATATTTCATCTATTGCAGCACACATCTCCTGCTTATCCCCCTCCAGGTCATTGCTATCCGCCAACAATTCTGCCATTATCTCTGCGAGATAATAAACTTGTTCTTCTCCTTTTTCTTCCTCAATGTTCTGAAACCTCAAAAAGTATTCAGCTTTATTTATCTCCAATGTAATTACTGTTCTCCCAAGATTTTTATCTTCCTGTGTAAGTCTATTGTCTATGTCTTCCACTTTTTTTCTGTTTGTTCTGATTTCTATTCTATTTTCTGGATCTATTATTCCTTTTTTAGTTATTATTTGTTGAATATTCTCCATTTTATCATCCATCCTTTCCATTATTTCTTTTATGTCTTCAATTTTTTTTTGTAGCTTCTTGAAGTACTTGGAGCATTGATTTCAATTCTACTTGCATCATGTTCACTTTTTCCTATTGCAACATGCTATCCAAATATCTTTGACTTGCTTGACTAGATGCTGTTAAGGATAATGATGATGATGGCGCAGATGCATTTCCTCCCCTAATTTACCTAGTTGAGGAACTTCTCATTTTGGATAATATGAAAAACATTAAGGAATTTAAAAGAGATAATTAAGATTAGCAGACAATTTATACTAATGTTTCCTCAATTCTAAACTAACTTCCCACTTTTAAATAATATTTTTACAAGTCAAATCACCACCAAATCCCTTTTTCTTTTACCTGTCTTCTAATTCTCAGTCTCCAAGTAATTTCACACTTTCTTTTTATTGTAATCCAAAAAAATTGTTTCTTAGTCCCCAACTTCTTCAAACACTGTTCTCTTTTCTTGATAAATTTGTAATCGACATAGGCCCACCAAGCCCCAGAGTTTAAAAACAAAAGCTCATAAATCACTAAAAGGAGAGTTAAGGTGGGGAGAGAAAGTAGTAATTCCCTGCTATTTGCTGGTTTCTGTTTACTCTGCCGATTAAATTTAGGCTTGGTGGGCCTATGTCGATTACATTTCCACATAAGTTCAAAGAGCTACAATGTTTAAAAACTTATACTGTTTCACTCTTTGTCTCTGCTATCCCATGTTAACAATTTGCCATTGCAGGTGTTATTTGTAGCAAAAAAGCTAATCTTCAGTGGACAGTCAAGGTCATTCTTTCACTCACTTTTACTTCTTTGTGTTTTTCTCCACCTGTAGATGTCACTGTTTCTCCAATTCGTTCCTTTTCCTCTCTCATTAACTTGTATTGTATTAAATGATCCAAAGCTTTTTAAAAGTTCCAAGAGTCAGAATTTCATATTTCAAAAAAAGTACAAATTAGACAATATTGTAGTTAAAATTGCAGTCTGACATTTCTAGCTTTAAACAAATTTTTCTTCCCTGAAAGGTTCTCTTTTCACTATTTCAATTTCTATAGATACCTCCCAAGATTGCTCACCACTATTCTTGGATAATGGAAAACAAACAATTCCACCTCCTTCTCTTTGACTCCCAATAGAACTCAGGTTTGTTTTTAGGAGGCAAGTTCCTCAACAGAATTTGGAAAAGTCTCATTAAGATCAACCACACTGTTCCTCAGTTTTTATGCTTGCTTCATTGGTCGGCTGTCACAGCTTCCATCAGGCACACAACGGCCATCTTTTTGTTCCCACCAGATTGAGAGCTTCCTCCAGATCAAACAAGGAGCCTGTGGTCTCCTTGTGATCAACAGAGTTTTCTCGCTGTCTTCATCACTCCTCCAGGATGACTTGGGTCCCTTGGAACCTCGTGACAAGTCAAATTCCACACAATTCCATGTAACCCCATGGAGATGTGTCATATCACCACAACATCAGGCCCACCTCCAACTACTTTCCATACCTTATTGAAATAGTGGACATTCATGATCATTTGAAAAACAGTATTTCTTATCTGAATATCTTTTCAGTTCATCTATGGCTCTGGAATGGTGCTGACAGAAAAGGACCATCTTCTTTACTACTATCAGATGACTCCAAATCTACTTCATCAATATAGAGGGATTATGAAATTACTGCAGCATTTTAACTGGAATTGGATCACATTCTTTATTGCCAATGGGATGCATTTAGAGACTGTTATGAATGTCATCATTCCAGAATTTGCAAAAAATGGTATCTGTACTGCAAAGGTATACACATTTGTTTTGTGTCATGGTGAAAACCGCATGAAATGTATAGAAAAATCTTATTATGATGTCATGAATAGCAAAGCCAAGATTCTGATTTTCAGTGGAGACCTGCGTTCCATGATTTTATTGAGATGGTTGCTATCTTTTAAATTTGGGCAAATTATAGGAAAAACTAAAGGCCATGTTTGGCTTCTAACCGTTGGGATGGAGCTGAAAAACATCATTACAACCATTGAGACGCCACTACATGAATTCCACGGTTCATTTTCCTTTACAGTACATTCTGATGAAATCCAGGGATTCCAGCAATTTCTCCAGAATAGAAACCCTTTGAATTCAGAAGGGGATGGTTTCATCAGAGATTTCTGGGCTCAGACATTTGACTGTCCATTCCAGGACTCTAGGTTCCATCCTAAGAATAGGGATGCCTGCACAGGGATGGAAAGACTAGAGAACCTTCCTGAGCATGTCTTTCCCATGAGAATCACAGGCCAAAGCTATAGCAACTATAATGCTGTTTATGCTGCGGCTCATGCCTTACATGTCATCTATGCATCAATATTCAGACAAAAGGCAATGAATGAAAAGGAAAAAAGGAAATATCTAAATCAGCAGCTCTGGCAGGTAATGACCCAAAAATTATAAAAAAAGAATGATATGTGGTACTTTTGATTTGGCAAAGTTGCAATATCATTTGGTCCTAACCAGTATTGTCAATGAGAACCTATAGTTCATTTTATAGGTAATCAATATTGTATTTTTGTTGGTTAATGTTTCATTGCAATCATGAATTCATTTCCACAAAAGAGTTGAAATTGCAGTTTAAAAAGAATGAAGAAAGTCAATCTGTGCAACCAATAGTCATATAAGGTATAAAGAATATTGGAGTTTAAAAGTTATATGATGCCCGTGAATTTAAATACCATACTATTTCACTCTTATTTCATGTTTTCTGAAAATTCTTATTTTTTTGGTTTCAAACCCAAAGTTAATGAATCTCAAGATAAAGCAATTTAAAATTTGATCAGAAAAATAAAACCCAAAGTTAATGAATCTCAAGATAAAGCAATTTAAAATTTGATCAGAAAAATAAAAATGAAAAAAGTTGAACAAATAAAGGGATCCTAAGTGATGCTGAAATGACAGTTTTGATGTCAGGTGACCTTCCTTTACATTGTCTCTGAATCTAGAACTGGATCCTGCAAAACGTTTTTAATTTTTGCCTTTTTATTTCCCATTTCAGCTTTCTAATCTGCTAAAAACATTATCATTTAATAACACTGCTGGAGATGAAATTTCCTTTGATCAGGAGGGCTTTCTACTTGCAGGAATTGACATCATTAATTGGATTACATTCCCAAATGAATCTTTTATTGGATTGAAAGTTGGCAGGATGGATCCATGGGCACCTCCACACAAACAATTTAACATCAGGGAAGAGGATATTGTATGGCATCCTCTATTTAACCATGTAAGTTACATCTTATTATCACATATGGAATGACTTCAGCTACTTGATTTTTTTTCTCGGATCCTCAAGCCATTAATATCAGTGAATACATTCTCTTCCTTGCAGGGTTCCAATCTCAGTTCTTCCAGATAATGTTTGTGTTCTTGATCAGAGTTCTCTGGATTTCTCTCAAGGTGCAGCCTGTTGAGGAAACCCAAGAAAAGGCTTCAGAAAATTTAATCAAGTTTCCTTAAATTTTTCCTTGGTCAGTATTGGCCATAAATAATGTGATATATTATACAATACTAACACAAGTTGGAAATGCTAATAATATTTTACTGGGTATTTTGAGAAAGGATTATCTTTGTCTCAAAAGATTGACACTTTTTCTTAAATTGTAGTAATCACAGCTAAATCAATTATTAAATGTTAAGGAATATTTTATTTTCTCTAAAATAATGTTTTAGTTAGATTGATTCTACTAACAACTTGAAAATGTCACTATTCTATACTCAAGCATTAATATTTCTGAGATCAAATCTTGTAGGATGATTCTCTTCATCTTATCTTGCCAACAGATACGACCTATCTCTCTGTGTAATGCCAATTGTCAGCCTGGCTACCAGAAAGAAACAAAGGAGGGAGAACCATTTTGTTGTTACAATTGTGTGCCTTGTCCGAAAGGGTGGATTTCTAACAAAACAGGTGAGATGTTAGTTAAAATAAAAGATCAAACAACAACTACAACAAAGGGCTGTGACATGTTTTTCTATAGCTGTTTCCTACTTTTCTTGTAATATGAATAACCACTGTCTATAAAGAGTCCTACATGTGTGTTGAGGAAATGAGATGTAAAACCTGTCAGACTTGTTCCTGTCAGGTCACTTAGGAAAGAAAAAACCTTGACTCCATTAATTTCCTAAGGGTTGCTGAGTGAAGAAAAGTCAGGCTAGAATTAAATTTTCCACATGAAAGATTATATGCTTTCCCCCTTATTCCAGCCCTCTCACCAAGACCAGTTTGTCTTCAGCCAATGAAGAGCCACACAGGCTTTTTTTGAGAATCAGTGAGATGTTTGAGGCAATCCACCTTCCATTCTCAGGTTGCAGGGCCTTTGAGTATTGGCACAAAGTGTGGTTCCATACTTCTCTGGCCTTCATCAAGTTCTCATCACCCCTCCACATTTCCCGTGTCATCACTGCATATGTTTATTGTCCATTTGCCCCCCACCCACACAGTGATCCCTCCACCCAGGATGTCCACAAGGTGTAAAGCCAAATATGGCAGAAATGACAATTCCAAAGAGTTGTTTAACATGTTTGGGCCGTCTCTAAATTAGGATTACTCGAGAATGATTTATATTAACTGGTAATATTAATTCCAGAGATGTTTTCTCCATCTAGATTGAAGCAAAATGGGGGAGCTTTGATCAGCAAACTTTCATCCACTTGAGTTTGTATCCCAGTTTTACATCTACTGGAACCATACTGCCCAGGATGCAACACTCTTTCTTTTCATTCTGCTTGGCCACTTGATATCGTTCACAATATTATTCACCAATATCATGATTTGCTTTGTTGTCCGTGTACTTTAGAATAGTTTCTTTTAAAAAAAGAAAAAGTGACTCAGCAGTGCATGCAACAATTTATAGGCTTTTATGTTACTTCAGATCAAACAAATTGTCAAATAAAAAGGGGTGTTCTTTGTTCATTCTTGGAGTCATTCATCCTCTAGCAGGTCATCTGTTACATCCTTTCAAATTTGCCTATATTTTTTAAAATGTCATTAAAGATTCCACTGCAGGTACTATACAGCTAACTCAAATAATTAAAAACTGATACATTATTACTTTTTTTCTTTTAATTTGGCGACCTTTTGCAGATATAGACAATTGTTTCAAATGTCCACCAGACCAATATGCAAACAAGCAACAGAATGGATGCATTCCAAAGGTCATTAGCTATTTGTCCTATGAAGAACCTCTGGTTATGAGCATAGCTACTTGTACAGTCTTGTTGTCTGCTACTACTGTTCAGATTTTGAAGACATTTAGGAAGCATCACAATACTCACATAGTGAAAGCAAACAACCGTGATCTTTCTTACCTTCTTCTCATCTCACTTCTGCTCTGTTTTCTTAGCTCATTCCTCTTCCTTGGCAGACCACTAACAATAACATGTCTCCTCCGCCAAACTACTTTTGGGGTCATTTTCACCATGGCAGTTTCTTGTGTGTTGGCAAAAACCCTTATTGTAGTTCTGGCTTTCATGGCCACAAAGCCAGGATCCCAGATGAAGAAGTGGACGGGGAAACGACTGGCCAGCTTAATTGTTGTTTCTTGCACTTTTCCTCAAGTAGGCATCTGTGTTGTGTGGCTCACAATATCTCCCCCCTTCCCAGATAGTGATATGCTTTCAATGAGTGAAGAAGTTGTCCTTCAATGTAATGAATCATCATCCATCATGTTCTATCTTGTTTTGAGCTACCTAGGATTACTGGCCATTGCCAGCTTCACTGTAGCTTTCTTTGCCCGGAAGTTGCCAGACACTTTTAATGAAGCCAAATTCATCACTTTCAGCATGTTGGTGTTCTGCAGTGTGTGGCTGACTTTTGTTCCAACTTACCTGAGCACCAAAGGAAAATACATGGTCACTGTGGAGATCTTCTCCATCTTAATCTCTAGTGCCGGATTGCTGGGGTGCATCTTTGGTCCCAAATGCTACATTATTCTGTTGAGACCTGAGCTGAACAAAAGAGAGCATTTAATCAGCAAAAAAACCTGAAGATGTCAATTTTGCAGTGGCAGCATCCTCAATAGTACCAGAAGAGGGTTGGAGTGACATTTAAGCATTATAGATTTTTATATTCATGAGTTAAGTTCTTTCTTTCTTTCTTTCTTTCTTTCTTTCTTTCTTTCTTTTCTCTCTCTCTCTCTCTCTCTCTCTCTCTTTTTCTCAACATATCTCTTTCCCTCTGTCTGTGTCTGTTTCTCTCTCTGTCTTCCCTTTGCCTATTACTTCCTTCCTTCCTTCCTTCCTTCCTTCCTTCCTTCCTTTTCTCCCTCTTTCCATTTTATATATTTTGTGCTTTATACACAGTGCTCATTTTCTGGAACACACATATAGTGGCCATAATCTGATATCTAAATTAACCAAATCCCTTTCAAAATGTAACATAATTTTATTACAGTATACTGGATGTCCAACAAAGTGGAGCATCCCTGGCAAAAAGCAGAGGCACAATCCTTATACATTTGGCCTGCTACATATGAAAGACGTGATCTCAAAAAATAAATAATAAAGATATAAAAGCTTCCAGTAACAGCCTTTGCGAGAACAGCTTGAAAATGGCAGTCTCGAGTGAGACCCACAAAGTTCAGCTGGTAACTGCTGCCAAGAAACCCTTCAGGATCATAGCCTCCCAGAAGGGGAGGTGAAGGAAGGTGAAGCATTTTGCTTACCATGAGAAATATGTGAATTCCTCGTTTAGTCTGAAGCAAGCTCACCAGAATGTCAGCAGGCACACCCGCCATTGCTGGCAGTCAGAAAGCTGTGACAATGGGGAACCAAGATTGTGCAGAAGCAGTGTAATGACAGAGCATTGAAACTGGGTGAGAAATTGCCAACTTTTAACATAATGGCTTGCAGTAACAAAAAGAATATGAAAAGAAGACTCATAAGCTTAAATTAGCTGCACACCAAACACCCAGAGAAAAAGAAAAAAGAACCAGAAGAGAAAAAGTGGAAAAATCCAAAAAGAAACTATAAAATACAGAAAAAATGGGGTGGGGGGGGACACAAATATTTTGAAAGTTACTTCAAGGAAAAATTATTTGTTATTTGCTTATTTGCATTTTTAAATTTTTAAATGTTTTAGACTTACAGACAATCAGCTGTCTTAAACAGAGTGTTTAATATTAGGTTTGAGAATAAGAGAGCCATCTATGGGTGAAAGAGAAGTATTGCAACACTACTGTAGAAATATTCAAGTTAACCTAATAAATACAAAGATTAATACACAGAATACAAGCAGTAACATCTGGAGAATGGTTGACCTTGACTCTATTGTGAGAAGAATATTGTGGGAAAATCTGAGAACATTTAATGGTCTTTATTTTTCCCTTTTAAGAGTTATAAAATAATTAATTTGAAAACAGCAAAAATAGAAATGAGAAGCAAAAGCCCCCCAGTTTATTACAGTACCAAGAGAAAAGATAAAAACCTTGCTAAAAAAAACAACAAAAGTAGATGGGTGTTTAAATAATGGAACAAAAAGAAATAAAACGCACTCAGGAGGGAAAGATTAGTAGACACAAAAATATTAAAAAGTGATATAAGAATTCAAGAGAGAGATATATAAGGTTGACCCAAAAATCAATAAATGATTGAATTCTAGAAAGATTCAGGGATGACGGATAATGAGAAAATATATTAATAAAATGGGAAAATACCATAATCCCAATAAATCAGATCAGTAGATGTTAACCTAAGATTAGGAAAAGTAACTATAATTAATTTTAATAGTATGTTAAAATATATTGTAATCCCATGATGGATTGAATATTGTTAATAATTGGTGATATTAGTAATTCCATACATTTGGAACATTGAAACTAGGGTGGAATAATGAGTGATTTTCATAATATTGAAGGAGAATACCTAGGAAGGGATAATAAATATCAGGCACAAAGAAATGTTATTTATGTTTAAATGAATTAATGCAGAAATATAAAAGGAATATGAAATGAGATAAATATTGTTCAAGTTAGAAGATAAGAATTTCACATACGATTTGTATTATTATTGTTAATGTTGTCTAAAAAAGATTTTACCCTGTCAATGCAATGTCCACAAACTATGAATGTTTAGAACTAGAAAATAAATAAATAAAGATACTTTGGAAACAGCAGTATGATGTTGAAATCCTTTAGTATTTATTATTTATTGCTTTCTATGAGGTCAGCATTCTAGTTGTGCTGTAGATGAGATAGTCTCAACAGAAAAAAGCACTCTGGTTAATTGGGCCACAGGTTCCTGTTTAATTTTTTTCTTGTTGCAACATTGAATCTTTTCAGTTTGTTAGGAATATTTTCTTAAAAAGACAAAATCAGCAATTAATATCCTTTTATGTGGGGATGTCTGCAGATCACAGAGGTATGGAAGGGAATATAGTAGATATGCATATAGAGCTTTAATATTTCTGGCCAAATAACAACAATATTAAAAAGCACAAACTGTACAACTTAAAAGATCAATCAATTTCAGCTCCACCCTCAGTCGGACATGGGTTACTCTCGGTTCCAACTGGTTTGGGGAAATCGGTAGTTGCTCGCCCTGCCTCGCCTTTGCCACATGCATCCATAGAACTGCCTCCTCCTGCCTACACACAGGTAAGTTTTTGTGCTAGCCTAGCCCCCTTGCAGTTGCGGTGGGGACAGTGGCAGCATGACATAGAGGGTGGCAGTGGCAGGAGTGGGCAGTGGTGGCAGCAGGAGAGGGCAGAAGTAGGAAAGGGCAGTGGCAATGGGAAATGTCCAGGTTTAGTTTGGATCTACGGCTTGGCAAGGAGTCACTCAGCTTCATCGAATTCCTGCAATGGATAAGTTGAGTGGTAGCAATGGGAGGTGCCTAGCCAGCAAGGCCTAGACAAGCTGTGGTGTGCAGAGCCAAGAAAAGCCATATGTTTCCTAGAAGGAATTGAAGCATTCAACTTTGCAGACAAGAGGCCATGCCTGTGTTTATAAATCAGGTGGGCCAGTGGGGTGGGAGAGAGAACAATGGGAAGGAAAGGATGGGAGATAGGAAAAAATGCAGATGGGGCACTGGACTGTGCAAGCAGGGCAGGAGGGAGGAAGGAAAGTCCCCCCAATTCTGGCTTGGAACAGGGGCGGAAGAGGAACTAGGCGCAACCGTAAAAACACCCCTTTTTTGTTCCATTTCATGTCTTCGGGTGGAGGGAAGCTGGCCCTGCACGGCACTCTGGCTCTGTGCTCCACAGCCTGCCAGGGCTCTGCTTGGCTGGGCACCTCCCAATACTCAACTTACCCATTGCAGGAATTCGATGAAGCCGAGTGGCTCCTCTGCTTCACCTGAAAGCACAAAAACAGAATGCAAAAGGGGGAACCTGGGGCATAGTGGGGGTGGAAGCTCCCTCTGCATGCAGCTGAGGGGAACTGTTGGCAGCCAGGGTATGAGCCCCGCAGCTTTCCCCATCCCTCGCCATGCTGAGTCTGCCAATTTGTGACCCCTCAGCTTAGACCTGTTGTGGACAGGTGAGGAGAAGCACAGAGAGCATTTCAATCTAATAGCAGAGACAATGAACAGCAGCAAAAGCCAGGAAGAGCTCAGCCAGGTCAAGGAGAACAAGAGGAAGAGGTACCTGCTCAAAAAGGAGATGTGGTGTTTGAATTGGCTGGGGCATACTGGAGGCTACCTTGAACTTCTTGAGGAAAGAGATAATATAAATCTAATAAAGAAATATTTAGTCCTTTGTGTTGTTAGGATTGGTGCAGGATCTGTTGATACAATCCAGAATTGTCTTTCTGTGGTCCTTTGGGCCACAGTATTACAACCACAGGGCACATGTGCACACATGGAATCCAGGCTCTGTGATTTCCCATGGCCCCTTCTGCACCTGGAGGTGTTTTGGGGGGTTGCAGCCAGTTCCTCCTCCATCTACATTTTTTACTATCTCACACTCTTTCCTACATGTAGTTGCCTCCCTCCCCAACTTGCCCTCTGATTTATAAACACAGGCATGGCCTCCAGGCTGCAAAGTTGAATGTTTCGATTCTTTTGACTTACACATCCTAAATCCTCCAGCGGTCTATTTTTGGGAGTTTCCCCCCCTCTCTTCCCCCCTTTCGCTTCATTGGAATCCCCAAAAAATTTGAGACCATTTCGGTGGGTGTGGCTTTGGGGGGTTATGTGAATGAATGTGCGTGAGTGATGTCAAATTGGCCATGCCCACTCATTCACATGCCCCCCACCTAGACACAGCCACAAAACCAGTAACAAAAAAATTAGAATCCACCAGTACCCTCAGTAGCTTAATACCTGCCAGACAAAGCATATCTTCAAGGATTTCCACAATGTTAAAACCATTTAGCCTGTTGGTTGTCAAGAGGAAGATTTTATAGGGCAGGGGCTGTTGTGGAAAAGCTCCTCTATGTGGCAACATTTAAATAATTGGTCATACAGAATGCCCTCTTTATCCAATTTAATCGAATGTGCAGATACTCCAAGAAAGTTCTGAAAATAACCTTGCTCTGTGCTAGTTTGGGCTTTAAAATTTATAACCAGCCCTTGAATTATGCAAAGAGATAAGCTGGGAGACAATGCAGCTGTTATTACATTGATTTAACATAGGGAAACTGAGCTGAATGCATCACAAAAATTTGGCAACTGGACCAAAGAGATCATTTAACGTTTTTATATACTTTTGGCCTAGATGATCATCAAAATGAAAAGTAACATGCACAGTTTGGTCCGATTGCCATGATTTAACCTTTTTAGTTACAGAGAAGAGTCCCAATCACAATCATTTAAACATTTACAGTACATCTATTCATGTTCTTTCCAATCTTCCAATCCCTGTGATTCTACTGTTAATACACATATTTACATTAAGGTATATTCTTTTACTATATAATAACCCATTATTTAATTTTACCATTTCACTGCTAATCATATTTTATACATATATAATAATACCATAATTACATCTCTAATTTTCCAATTAATTCTTTATTCTTATTCATAATTCCACTATTTCACTCTTGATATCTGTTTATGATAGACTATGATCCTAATGTCTGTCACAATACATAAAAAATAATTACCCAGCCTATATCTAATATTAATACACATGTTTTTATAGACATATATTCATGGTAAATCTTTTCCTTTCTCCCTTTTTTCTTTAACCATCATCTCTTGCCTGCATTTAAACTTTTTTTCCTATTCTTTTGGCTTGCCTTCCATATTCTTCTCTTTTACTCCATCTACTTCTAGATCTATATTCAGACTATGCAAACTAAGTTTTTCTCCCTCTTTTACCCTTTCCCACTGTCTAATTTTATAGCTATGTTTTCTAGCCCACATCTCATTTCCAGAGGAGGTATTCAGTTGATTCTGACCATTTTGGGCGAACAAGTACAAGACATTTTAACTGGTTTGCTGAGCTGGTAAAAACCACCTCTGGCTGCTGCCATCCCACCTGCCCACTCTCTGTTCATCGCTGCTCACTCCACCATCTATTTGCTACTTGCCTTATCTGCCCCTCACCAAAGAAGGCAGTGACAGCAGTGATGGGACTTCTTCAGGTCTCCTTTTCAAACTGTATTTTTGGGTAGTCATCTGCTCAAGAAGCCTGCAGCTTCCTTTTTGGCATAAGAATCCTCCAGCTACCACATTTTTGCCAACTGGAACTGAACTGGCAGTGGTGGCTGGAGGCTTCTTGCATTGAACAAGAGTGATGGCTGCAGTCTTCTTTTGCTGAAAACTACAGGCTACAAAAGAGAACTGAAAAAATCTTGTTGCTGCTCTGTTCTTCACGCCAGCCATACACATGCACCCTATTACCTTCCTTTGTGTGGCCACACCCTATTGCTGGACCTGGCCAGGAGAACAGCCTACTGTGGCAGAGGGATGGTGTCACAGTGGAGTTACTTGGAAGGGAGACAGACTGCAGTGTCCCTTCAGGATATATTGATGCAAGGGGAGGGGGACCATAAAGTGACAGGCTGCAGGTGGTCCTGTGGGCATAGCTCAGTGAGCATGACTTGTTGGAGGGTCATGTGACTGAGTGGCCATGGTCAACTCTATGTCACTCACAGCAAGGTGCCACCCAACCTTTAGAAACTGAAAGGTGGGGGCGGAACCTGATGCCGTGATGAAACGACGTGCGATCTCAAAGCTCTGAGATCGCACTTGTTACTTTTATTGCTGGGGGATTCCAACGGACCTAAATCATCCTGAAGAGATGGTGAACAGGAAAATTACATCTTGCTGATCTCGGGGATATCGCAAAATCTCTGAGAAAAGGAGGCCTAAAGTCTTCTGCTGGCAGTAAAAATTCCAGTCTTTCAAGGCTGACAAAGTCAGGGCAATATGGAGAAGTGTTAAGCTGGTAAGAAACCTTTATTGCTTAAAAAAAACGGACTGCCTAAAAAAATCTTAAAACTAACCTAAATCAAAGAATAGAAGAACTTAGCGGTGATTTTTATCTTTCTAATGGTTCTGGACAGTGGTTATCTTACTTTTTAAATGTTATTTACATGGATTGATTCTAAATAAACCTTTTCAAATGGATGGTTTTCTCTAACATTTCTTCTGACTCTCCGAAAACTACAAATTGACTGTTTACATCTCCACACTTTTATTGCTTGGCTGTTCTGGCTTAAGATCTGATAAGATTGTACAGCTGTTCCTTTGTAGTTTGCTTTCACTTGCGAGTGTTTCAGTCTTGCTGAGCTTTTAAGAAAAAATACAACTACGTATAAACATGGCGTCTCTTCAAGCATCTCTCCAAGCGATACTTTCAGCTTTGAAGAGGGTGTTTAATACAGAGGAAAGTATTGAGAGAAAATTGGATTATTTGGTGTATTTGGCAACAAATTGTGATGAAAAAACTGAGGATGTTCATCAAATACAAAATAAGAAGATGGAAAGTCAAAAAATTGAAATGGAAAATGGAGATAAAGAGTTTGAGTTGTGGATATTCATGGCAATTGGTTTATTTCTGAGGGAGGAAAGAATGGAATATTTGAAGAGGAATTAAATGGAGAGAAAATTTATTTCAAAGGGCAGGACATAGAAGGAGAAGAAAGCATTAAAGAACTTATGGACTATGAAATACTAAATTGCAAAATATTTGATAACACTGTTGAGAATTAAAGACTAGCTGATAAAGGAAACAAAAGGAGGGCGTCAACATTATATGAAAGATACTACAAACAAGAAGGTGCAAAGATCATTTCCTACAAACTTGTTTAAAAAGATGTTTGGAGAATTGGATCCACAAATGGCAGTAGATATAAGATTGTTTTGTTATTGGAGAGATACAGGTTGATAGATGGAAGAGTATAATTCAAAATTAGCTAAACTTAGTTAAATCAAGTGGTAATAGGTATAGTTAAATAAAAATTGATAATGATAGTAATGTATACAATGTTGAGCTGTTATGATAAGTAATAATTGGATAGGAGAAGGGAAGGTTAGAAATATTTTGGACTATATATAAAGATTATTAATAACAATAATAATTATAATATAAAAACAAAACCAGATACAGATAAATTTTAACTAATAGGGGGAAATGTTATGATATAGGATATAGTTAAATAAAGAAAGGATAATGATAATAAATTATATACATGGAGGATTAGAAAATTTTGGAATTAAATATTATGGATGTTTAGCTAAAACAGGATATGAGGATTTAATGTTAATGGAGGATTTTACAAATAAGTAAATGAAAATGCCAGTATGTGGTTATGTATTGAATCTTGCTATATTTGAGGATGAAGGATGTTTAAATAACTATAGTTAAATAAAAGTGGAGGTATGATGATGTTAATATAATAAATATTTGAGTTAAGATATTTGAATTAATATGAATTATATTTGATGATGGAGGAAGAGACGCACAAAAGCCTTTTGTAACCAGCTGATACACTTTCTACAATATGGAAAGAAGGAAGAGTTGTATATGATGATCTTTTTTGTGTGTTTTTTTTGTTTTTTTGTTTTTTAATTGTTGTCTGTATGTATTGTCTGTGTAACAAAAATAAATATATATATATATAAAAAGAAACTGAAAGGTGGTAGTAAAAAGTATGCATAAACAATATGAAAAATGAAAATGAAATGTGATAACTATGAGTAATAATATTATGTTTATTTGTATTGAAATTTATGATAAGCTGGTATCACACCATTCATGCATTGGAAAGTATAAATAGTAAAAAAACAGTTAAAAGCTTTATAGAAAAAAAGACAAGACAAGAGGAGTTGAAAGGGACCATGGAGTTCTCCTAGTCCAAACCCCTACTCGGACAGGAAACCCTATACCATTTCAAACAAATGATTGTCCAATCTCTTCTTAAAAACTTCCATTGTTGTAGCATTCACAACTTCTGGAGACAAGTTGTTCCACTGATTCATTGTTCTAAATGTCCTGTAATTCTTCTTACTTCTAGGTTGCCCTGCTGTCAGCAATGGACTACTGCAATTTGCTCTGAATGGAGCTTCTCTTGAATCCTTCTTATAGTGTTTTAATTGGACTGAAACCTCAATTCAGTTGCTTTAGGTGCCACCAAAAATGACTCAGGACAGTTGATAGCCTTTGCTTTTCTCCCTATAACTTGCCCTCAAACCAGAGGTGGGTTGCTCCAGGTTTAGCCTGGGTCAGCTGAACAATTTTCATTCAACTGCACATGCGCAAGCAACACATGGTGTGCGCATGTGCAAAGTGAACCGGTACCAACCGACATAGGGCTCCATCCCTGCCACAAACATATTGCAATGCAACAGTTATCTAATTGATTGGTGGCCTGGACAGGATAATGTGTCCTGTCACCTACCTGTTTCTTTATCATTAACAATTTAGGAGATAAGAAAATATTGGCTTAGTTTTACTATAGGAGGCAATGAGACAGACGTCAGCATGGAGGATTGAGGAAGCAGGGAGGCAGATGGGGGAGGATCCAGATCTCACAACACAGCAGAGAGACATATTATTAATTTTAAGAGATGCTGGCGACATTGGACCCTGGAATTCTTGGACATGCAAAACATTCTCCCTCATAATATAATGAGAATACTTTTCAATTAAAAAAAGTCATCCAACATAGAAATGCTGCTATGCTGCAACAACTGCTGCCAAATGAAAGAGCATTATCTCCCTCCCCCCTTCAATGTACAATTCCAGCCCAATGTGTACTATGTGTAAAATTCTTTATGGCCTTATTGTATTTATCTGGATGTACAAATCTTTATTTTAATTTATTTTTCCATATTTCCCAATTTAAATGATTCACATCTATACACTAAGTTGAAGGGGATGGGGTTATCTTTAATGTCTTTTTGATATAATGAAAATATCACCATAATATTAATGTTGTAATTCCTTACAATATAATGTTCCAAGAATTGACCTCTACACCTTTAGGCTGAAGATACAGTGTTTGCAATATTGTAATTTAGACCCTTGTATGTTTACTCACTTTTTATTTATTGTTTATTTTTTCTACCATTGAGTAGAAAAACTGAGAAAAGGTGAATGACGAATGTCAGTCAGTGGTTTTGTGCCTAAAGGAGCACTAGAACTCACCATCCCCCAGTTTTTTAAACTTATGCCTTGGAAATTACACCAAAGTGGCTCTTCAAATATAATAATTGTGTTGGTTTAATGCATAAGACAGGACTGCAATTCATAGTTTAACCTGATACCTTAACTACTAAGCCTAATTAGTTCTCCAGCTATCTTCAAAAAGGCTAAACCTTTCCATTTCTTTTATTTCTCTTCAAGGGGCAACATTTGATCTTTTTCAGTTATTTTTTTCTTTTATTCATCTCCCAACATTTCTCAAAAATAATACATGAAGGGTATCAAGGTGGCACAGTGGTTAGAATGCAGTACTTCAGGATTCTTCTGCTGTCTGCGGGCTGCCTGCAATTTAGCATTCAAATCTTACCAGGCTCAAGGTCACCTCAGTCTTCCATCCTTCCGAACTTGGTAAAACAAGGACCCAAATTGTTGGGGCAATATACTGACTCAGTAAACTGCTTAGAGAGTGCTGTAAAGCACTGTAAAGTGGTGTATAAGTCTATCTAGCTATCACCTGGCCCCGGAGATTTAAATGGATTAAGAATATAAAATTATTCCCATATCATTGTTCTATTAATTTCAAGAAAGAGGATTGACTCTTCAAGAAACAAGCATTCTCTTCAGAGGTGGTATTCACTTAGTTCGCACCAGTTTGGGTCAACTTTTCAGGGAAATTTGGCTTGATCTGCCAAACTGGTAGTGACTTCTGGCCCTGCCCCCTTCCCAGTTGGTACTTGCTCACCTTGCCGGGTCCACCTCTACTTACCTAGCTGCAATTCTGCATACTTCTGTGCACCGCTGATGACAAAGGTAAGTCTGAAGATAACGGGAGAGGGCAAGCTGGCAGAAGGTGATACCCACAGCAGATGGACTGATGCGCATGGGGTGCGGGGGGGGGGGCGGGAAGGATGCACGAGATCACAGCAATGGAGACCTTCCTTGTGTTTTCCTAAGCTGGCCTGGCCTGCAAGGGAAGCACACAGGAGATCCTAGCTGCAAGTTTATTCATGAGCACTATTGGCCAGGAGAGGCAGAGAGGAAGGCCAATGGTGCTCATGAGTAAACTGCAGATTAGAGACAGCTGGCTCGCTTTCTTGCTCAACCATCCAGACCTTTTAGGCAGCAAACAAAACTACCACCTCCTGCCTTGGCGCATCAAGGAGACTAAGCAGCAGCAAGCATAGCTGCATTAGGCTCCCACCCCCCAGCACCGATTTTAAGGTTCTTTCCCATCCCCCAGGATGGACAGTGAGTGAGAGAGAGAGAGAGAGAGAAAGGGAGGGAGGGAGAGAGAGAGAAAGGGAGGGAGGGAAAGAGAGAGAGACAAGAGACACAGAGAGTGAGTGGTGGAGGGAAAGAAAGAGAGAGAAGAGAGAATACGGAAGTGACAGAAAAAGAGAAGAGACAAGGAGACAAGTGATAAAGAGAGAAAGAACAGAGAGAGAGAGAGAGAGAGAGAGAGAGGGAAGAGAGAAGTGAGAGAGAGTGAGGGAGGAGAGGGAAAAGATGAGAGATAGAAACCAAGAGAGATAAAATGAAACAGAAAGAGACGAGAACGAGTGAAATAGTGAGGAAAGAGAAAGAGATAAGAAAGAAATGAGAGAAAAGGAGATGAGATGAGAGAGGGAGAGAGAAAGAGATGAGAGTGAGAAGGATAAAGAGAGAGATGAGAGAGGGAATAAGGAGAGAGATAGAGAGACAACCCTGTTTAAAAGAAAAGAGGAAAATTGCTCTTTAAGTTTTTAAGGTTGTAGACCACTGCATTAGACAATAACCATGGCCATTAAGTAAACCTTGTGGTATTAAATGAACAACTATGGTTGTTAAACTACCCCTTTTTCCCCAATGGGCATTTATTACTGGAAACTAGAAGGAATTGTTGGAAAAACCTCAGAAATAGAAAATCTCAGTCACATGACTGTGTGGGATGTTGTTGCTGCTCAAATGTGTCTTTCTCTCTCTCCCCCCCCCCTCCCTCCCCCCCTCTCTCTCTCTCTCTCTCAGTGTGTGTGTGTGTGTGTGTTTGTGTGTGTGTGTGTGTTTGTGTGTGTGTGTGTGTGTGTGTGTGTGTCAAAACTCCAAAAACAGATCAACTAGCTCTGGGGAGGTCAGTCATAAATTATTACACTTGCTAAGCAACTGGCCATTAGGTGAGGACCACTTGCATTTGGTTTGCCTTAAGGATTCAGAGCTGTATATGGAGTCTGGTGTCCTTTGACCCTTTGGGAGATTGCTAAAGGTCCAGATGGTGGAATCCTCAGGGGGGGGGGGGCTAGGATTGTGATCACCTAGCCATACCCACCCAATCACATGGCCACCTAATCATATCCACCAGTCACATGGGAGGTCATAAAATATATGTTTAGTTTTACTATAGGAGGCAGTGAGGAAGCAGGCAGCAGGGAGGGAGGCAAGGAAGTAGGAAGGAAGGTCAGGGAGGATCCCGAACTGACAGGAAAACAGGGAGGTAGGTTAATGATTTAAAAAGATGTTGGGGACATTGGACCCTGGAATTCAAGCACACAAAAGTTCTCCCTCATAGTACTCTGAAATCCCTATACTACATTGACACAAGTATGGTGCCTTTTCTCTCCACTAATTATATATCAGAATAAATAAAATAGAAAAGGGAAATTGGGATGTTATGAACAGATAAAACAGATGTAAGGTTTTGGTGCTGTTATTACTGATACCTGCTATTTAGTCATTCCACATGGAATACAGATTTAATTCCAAAATGATCAGAATAAATATGCACGCAAAATCCTTTCTAGCTATAGCATAACAAAATTGCTGTAAGAAAGTCTCACAATAATTCAAGGAATGATAGAACACACGAAACCATCTTTGAAGGATATATTTGAATTCACAATATTGACATTAATATTTCTGTTGCTTCTGTTTCCTCACACAGTAAGCCAAACTCAGGTTGCTAAATGTAGGGTATGGCATTCCCCACCAAGAGTTCACAGATATTCACAGTCAGGAGATTTCATCTATGGAGGTATCATTTCCTTGTCTATCATCAGGGGTAATAAACTGGACTTCAATCAACTTCCACTCGAACCTAACTTATCTGAGACGTTGGTATTCCTTCCTTATATTTTCTCTTTCCTACTTATATTTCATATTTGGTAAAACAAACTTCTTACACTATAATTCCATTCAGCCAGGCAAAGGGGAACAGTATGGAATAGTTGTCTTCTATGAGAAGTAGTTAGTGAATCCAAGTAGTGACTTATTTTTTTCCTGAAGGGAACTGTCAGTCTAGTTGACTGCCTACATAAATTCTTAAATCCTTAGCAAGATTTTCACTAGTGGCTTCTTGCTGTATTCTTGCTAGTGCCAAAAGATTATGAATAACTCAAAGTCAACTTCTTGATTCATACCAATGATTGACCAAAATCATGGTCTCCCTGTTTCAAACTGACTCTCTAAATATATCTGATTGAAATTACTGTCTATTTATTTACCTTCTGAAAGAAGTGATTATATACTCTGACCCCCTTTTGTTTTCCCCATTGATGCCAATATTTTTTTTACAATGTCTGTTTTGAAATTAAATGATTCATTTTGTAGAAAATTATTTTAAATTGTGGACTTGTGAACAAAAATATTTAGATGTAGATTTTTTCACGATTCTACTGCTATTCACCTAATTTCCAATGAGATGAGATGAATCGATGTGTGTAGATGAATATCCTGCATTTTTTAAATATATTTGGACAATATTGTGAGAAATTGACTGCTTACATTATTTTCATTTAAAATTTCCATTACTTTATAGCTGTCTCTTAAATAATTTTTCCTCTTTTAGTTTTTTCTTATTATAAAGATCAAAAGCATCTACCTACCATCACTAAAAAGTGATCTATTCAACTCAAAGAAAGAAATCCCTCCCCAAATACCTTAGCTTAGTAAGGCAGTCTGTGAGAGTCTCGCTTATGTTTCCAAGATTATACTTTTGCATCTTTTCCCTTATAATTTGAAGAGTGGTAATAAAGAAAAAATGTCATTTAAGCAAACCTGGGCTAACCCCATTACGCTTACTAGGAGAGATAGTTGATCAAACATTAGGAAATAAAAAAGAATATTTGTAGCCCAGATTTCAAATGTGGGTTGCTTGGTGCTCTCTAAACTTGCTTATTTTCTTGCAGACATTTTTTTACCCAAGGATTGGTGAAGTTAGCTAGTCTGAATAATGAAATATCTACAAAAACACCATCAAGCTCAGAAAGTTCAAATACCAAGACATTTGGAAATTTTATTCTTAAATACACTGGATATTGAAGAACAGTGGTCTTTTTAATCAAATTAAAAAACAATTTTTTAATGAACAAGAAAATGTTATAATAGAAAATACTAATAAAAAACCAGACAATACTATAATAAAATTTCAAATGCTGAAAACATTAAACGATTTTTTTTTTCAGAATAGTGACAGAGAATTACCAGCAAATCTTAGCTTTGGCCTTTGCTGTAAAGGAAATCAATGACAACCCTAGGATGTTAGTAAACATTACACTAGGATTCAATATTTATGACAGCTATCTAAGTTCCAAATGGACCTATCATGCTGCAATACAATTTGTCTCTTTGAAAAACAACCTTATGCCCAACTACAAATGTGGCATCCAGGATACCCTCTTGGCAGTAACTGAAGATCTGACTTCTGAACGCTCCTATCAGAAACCCAATATTTTGAGCATCTACAAGATTCCACAGGTGGGATATTTCTATGTAGAGAAGGAGACAGAAAATGCATGAGAGGTTTTTCATGCCTACAGATATTCCCCATAGATGCTATTGACAGAAGAGGAAGATGTCATAGAAGAGGATGGGGAAATGATTTTATTCTTGCACAATCAAATTGATCTCTAAGAGTTTAAAGTCTGTTAGAGGTCTAACTGTATATGGTGTATGGCCCATCAAAGCCAAATTCTCAGGATTTGAGGAATGTTCAAAAAGGTAGTTCTTGGTTTTTATGTAATTTCATTACCAGTTACGTGACAACTATATGACATTGCATTGATGGTCATCAAAATTTGGAAGAGGTGAAATAACATACAGACTGAAATATATTTTAATGATTTGCAACTGCATTCCTAATTAATACTTTAAAATGGTAAAATGCAGTGATTTCTAATCCCAGAAATAGATGTTTTACTTTGCTTTCTTTTATTTTGCTTTGCTTTACTATATCTAGAATACTTCTACCCTAGAAGAAAGATATTTTGCTCAAAATCACTAACTGCTATGTTATTTCAAAATAGGAATGAATTTCATTTTTTCCACTTAAAAAGTGATTTGTTAAAATTTGTAAATTTTATATGAATAGTAATATTAACATTGGAAGGGTTAAATAGAAGTATTAGACAAGATTCAGAAATAAAAGGTATGGAAATCAAAAGAGAAAAAATACAAATTACAGGGATTTGCAGATTACCTGGTGTTCATTCTAGAACCCGCATTAGAAAATGTTCATTCTAGAAGAAGCATTCGAAACTGGCTCCAGGCTAATGGAATAAATAGAGGAATATGAAAAAGTGGCAGGACTGAAAATAAATAAATAAATAAATAAATAAATAAATAAATAAATAAATAAAGAAAGAAAGAAAGAAAGAAAGAAAGAAAGAAAGAAAGAAAGAAAGAAAGAAAGAAAGAAGAAATAAAAATATAGTTTCAGGTAGTTAAGAAAGTAAAATATTTGGGAATTTACTTAACAGCCTGAGGTAAAACAATTAAAAAAAATAAATATACAATCTTAATACAAAAAATAAAAGTGGACTAGGAGAATTGAAAAAAAACCTTCCAGCTGTTAAAACTAAGAAGAATAGCAACTATAAAAATAAATGTCCTGCCAAAGCTATTGTTTCTGCTTCAAACCATTCTTGTCAAACTAGATGATGCATTTGATGAACTAAATGCAACAATTTTGAAATATGTCTGGCAAGGAAAAAGACCAAGAATAAGACTGAAAATGTTCCAGGAATCCAAAACAATGGATTTGGAGATTTATTACCAGGCCTCGGCACTGACTTGGGTGAATAATCGATAAATCTCAGAAATAGAGATGGCTACAGTTGGAGGGACATGATCTTCAATAGGGATGGCATGCCTTTTTGTGGCATGGAATTAATAAAATATATAGATACTTTCATTATGTAAGGAATGCTCTACTTTTAATATGAGAAAAAGGTAAAGCAAAGAATTATATGAAAATACCAGCCTGGCTTTCCACAATGGAAGCACTGATACATCAGTGATACAATGTTGTAAATTTGGAAAAAAATGTAACGTATAAAGATATTTTAAATGAGAAATGGGAACTTAAAACCGAACAGGAATGACAAAATTAAGGGGTGGACGTTGAATGGTGGCCACAATACAATTGAGATACGAAAAGATGTAAAGACATATTGTTACTATAAGGAGCCAACAACACTTAGCAATAGCAATAGCAGTTAGACTTATATATTGCTTCATAGGGCTTTCAGCCCTCTCTAAGCAGTTTACAGAGTCAGCATATTGCCCCCAACAATCTGGGTCCTCATTTTACCCACCTCGGAAGGATGGAAGGCAAAAATGAAAGAAACCATGCTACCATAGGCAAAAAATTTTGAATACAGTAGAGAACTAGATAAATGGGAAAAAATTTGGCATAGAAATTATAAATTCACAATGGCAACCACCTACAAGGGAAATCTGTATAAAAATTTTATAGGTGGCATTTGCCTCCAGCAAGGCTAGCAAAGATGTTTAAAGCCATGTCCACCAAATGTTGGAAATGCAAGCAGATATAGGGTTCATATTCCCATAAGTGGGGGAAATGCTCAGAGGTAAAAAAATTCTGGATGGAAATACAAATCTGGTTAGGGAAACTGACAAAGCAACACATAGTTTTAAAGCCAGAAATATTTTTTTTAGGTATATTGCCAGAAAAATATGACAAAGTGAATGTATATTTAATATTACATGTTTTGACCACAGCGAAAATTGTATTTGCATAACACTGAAAAATGAGGAAACCACTACAGATAAAAATATATTTAAAATATATTATTACATTATATTATATTGTGCAGAAATGAGTAGGTTAACATTAAATATAAAGCACAAAGAAGACACAAATATTTTTAACTTGGGATTTATTTTATCAATGGTCAGATAATAAAGGTACAAATTAGAAGTAGGAAGAATATTATTATGTGCAAGTAAAGAATATTATTACTTTTAATATTTTACATATGTTTTAAAAAAACAGACAATGCACTGTTTACTAAATACTTAAATATGTTAAAGAAAAATGTAATAATATTTTTTTTTAAAAAAAACTGGAAATTGGAGAACAATTTAATGGAAAGGTAAAGATAGCAATAGCAATAGCAATAGCAATAGCAGTAGACTTATATACCGCTTCATAGGCCTTTCAGGCCTCTCTAAGCGGTTTACAGAGAGTCAGCATATTGCCCCCAACAATCTGGGTCCTCATTTTACCCACCTCGGAAGGATGGAAGGCTGAGTCAACCCTGAGCCGGTGAGATTTGAACCGCTGACCTGCTGATCTAGCAGTAGCCTGCAGTGCTGCATTTAACCACTGCGCCACCTTGGCTCTAAAGATCTCTTTGGTGCATTAAGTTTGATTAAGGGGCTCATATATTATTAAAGTTCTATGATTGTAATAAATGCAAAAAATCAATGAAAAATTATATAATGAAAAAGTCCCAGTTTCTTTTTTCTTCAAGTTTTTTATTTTATTTTATAACATAAAATATCATTTTCAATTAAACAGTGTGCTGTCTGGGTACAAATAGTTTTAGGAAATAGTAATAAAAATATTTACAACAATGTTCATTGCATTAGTAACAACAACAAAAGCTCAGCTCCTATATTTCAAGAAGACACTTGGTTGATACCTGGGATGCTGGCAGCAACATCCAACATCAGCACCAGTTCAATGGTAGTTGTGATACATATATTGCTACCAAAAGTATCTGCTTATGGTTCATTATTACCTCCACCATCAAACTTCTCCCCTCTTCATCTACAAACATTTGTCTAGCATTTATTGTTTCTTTAATATATAAGGCAACCCCTCTTTTTTTGCTGTGCTAGTAAAGGGTATAATTTCCCAATTTTAGGATAGTCCAATAATGTGTTATGTTGTTTTCTGATGTAAAGCTCTTGAAGAGAAATTAAATATTACTTTAGATTTCCTAATTTTTTTAAAAGTCCTTTTCCTTTTCTTAGGAAAATTCAGTCCATTTCTGTTAATTAACAGCAGTTTTATTTCTTCTTCCATAGTTCCACTTGTAGATAGGTCTTGTTGTTGTAATTGCTCTTATTTCTCTTTGTTCTTTAAAAGAAATGTGTGTTAGTCCCCAACTTCTTCAAACACTGTTCTCTCCTCTTGATAAATTTGTAATCCACATAAGCGGACCAAGCCCCAGAGTTCAAAATCGAAAGCTCATAAATCACCAAAAGGAGACTTCAGGGGAAAAAAAAAGGAAAGTAGTAATTCCCTGCTATTTCCCAGTTTCTGTTTACTCTGTCTATTAAGCTTCCACATAAGTTCAAAGAGCTACAGTGTTTAAAAATTTGAAGTGTTTCACTCTTTGTCTCTGCTGTCCCATACAAACAATTTGCCAGTGCAGGTATTATTTGCAGCAAAAAAGCTAATCTTCAGCAGACATTCAAGGTCATTCTTTCACTCACTGTTACCTCTTTGTGTTTTTCTCCCTGTGTAGATGTCACTGTTGCTCTGTTTCTTTATTTTTCCTCTCTCATTAACTTGTATTGTATTAACTGATGCAAAGCTTTTTAAAAGTCCCAAGAGTCAGATTTTCATATTTCAAAAAATTTACAATTTAGAAAATATTGTAGTTAAAAAACGCAGTCCGACATTTCTAGCTTTAAACAATTTTTTCTTCCCTGAAAGGTTCTCTTTTCACTATTTAAACTTCTAGAGATATCTCTCAAGATTGCTCACCACAATTTTTTGGTAGTGAAAAACAAAGAATTCCACATCCTTCTCTTTGAGACCCAATATACCCAGTTTTGATTTTAGGTGGCAAGTTCCTCAACAGAATTTGGAAAAGTCTCACTAAGATCAACCACACTGTTCCTCAGTTTTTATGCATGCTTCATTGGTCGGCTGTCACAGCTTCCGTCAGGCACACAACAGCCATCTTTTTCTTCCCACCAGATTGGGAGCTTCCTCCAGATCAAACAAGGGGTTTGTGGTCTCCTTGTGATCAACAGAGTTTTCTCTCTGTCTTCATTACTCCTCCGGGATGACTTGGGTCCTTTGGAACCTCGTGACAAGTCAAATTCCACACAATTCCATGGAACCCCATGGAGATCACCACAACATCAGGACCACTTCCAACTACTTTCTATAACCTATTAAAATAGTAGACATTCATGATCATTTGAAAAGCAGTATATCTTATTTGAATATCTTTTCAGTTCATCTATGGCTCTGCAATGGTGCTGACAGAAAAGGACCATCTTCTTTACTACTATCAGATGACTCCAAATCTTCTACATCAATATAGAGGGATTATGAAATTACTGCAGCATTTCAACTGGAATTGGATCACATTCTTTATTGCCAATGGGATGCATTTAGAGACTGTTATGAATGTTATCATTCCAGAATTTGCAAAAAATGGTATCTGTACTGCAAAGGTATACACATTTGTTTTGTGTCATGGTGAAAACCGCATGAAATGTATAGAAAAATCTTATTGTGATGTCATGAATAGCAAAGCCAAGATTCTGATTTTCAGTGGAGACCTGCGTTCCATGATTTTATTGAGATGGTTGCTATCTTTTAAATTTGGGCAAATTATAGGAAAAACTAAAGGCCATGTTTGGCTTCTAACCGTTGGGATGGAGCTGAAAAACATCATTGCACCTGCTGCGAGGCCAATACTTGAATTCCATGGTTCATTTTCCTTTACAGTCCATTCTGATGAAATCCAGGGATTCCAGCAATTTCTCCAGAACAGAAACCCTTTGAATTCAGAAGGGGATGGTTTTATCAGAAATTTCTGGGCTCGGACATTTCACTGTCCATTCCAGGGCTCTGGGTTCCATCCTAAGAATAGGGATATCTGCACAGGGATGGAAAGACTGGAGAACCTTCCTGAGCATGTCTTTCCCATGAGAATTACAGGCCAAAGCTATAGCATCTACAATGCTGTTTATGCTGCGGCTCAATCCTTACATGTCATCTATGAATCAATATCCAGAAACAAGGCAATGGATGAAAGGGAAAGAAAAAAATATCTCACACAACAGATCTGGCAGGTAATGACCTAAAATTATAAAAGAAAAGAATGATATGTGGTACTTTTGATTTGGCAGAGTTGCAGTATCTTTTCGTCCCAGCCATTATAGTTGATGAAAACCTATAGTTCATTTTACAGGAAATCAATATTGAATGCTTGTTTGTTAATGTTTCATTGCCATCATGAATTCATTTCCACAGAAGAGCTGAAATTGCAGTTAAAAAAGAATGAAGAACATCAAGCTATGCAACACAATAGTCATATAAGATATAAAGACTACTGGAGTTTAAAAGTTGTATGATGACCATGAATTTAAAAACCATAGTATTTCACTCATATTTGGTGTTTTATGAAAATTCTGATGTTTTGGTTTGAAACCAAAAGATAGCGAATTTCAAGATAAAACAATTTAAAATGTGACTAGAAAAATAACGATGAAAGTAAGTTTAACAAATAAAGGAATCCTATTTGATATTGAAATGACAGTTTTTATGTCAGGTGACCTTCCTTTACATTGTCTCTAGATCCAGAACCGGATCCAGCAAAACCTCATTAACTTTTGCCTTTTTATCTCCCATTTCAGCTTTCTAATCTACTAGAAACATTATCATTTAATAACAGTGCTGGAGAAAAAATTTCCTTTCATCATGAGGGCTCTCTACTTGCAGGAATTGACATCATTAATTGGATTACATTCCCAAATGAATCTTTCATTGGACTGAAAGTTGGAAGGATGGATCCATGGGCCCCTTCACACAAAGAACTTACCATCAAGGAAGAGGATATTGTATGGCATCCTGGATTTAACCATGTAAATAACATCTTATTATCACATATAGAATGACTTCATCTACTTGATTTTGGTTTTTTTACGGATCCTCATGCCATTAATATCAGTGAACTAAGTTTGAAATACATTCTCTTCCTTGCAGGGTTCCAATATCAGTTCTTCCAGATAATGTTTGTGTTCTTGATCAGAGTTCTCTGGATTTCGCTCAAGGTGCAGCCTGTTGAAGAAACCCAAGAAAAGGCTTCAGAAGATTGAATAAATTTTTCTTAAGTTCTTCCTTGGTCAATATTGGCCATAAATAATATGATATATTATACAATACTAAGTTGGAGATGCTAATAATATTTTACTGGGTATTTTGAGAAAAGATTATCTTTCTCTCAAAAGATTGACACTTTTTCCTAAGTTATAGTAATCTCAGCTAAAGCAATTATTAAATGTTAAGGAATATTTTATTTTATCTGAAATAATGTTCTAGTAAGATACATTCTACTAACAACTTGAAAATGTTACTATTCTATACCCAAGCATTAATATTTCTGAGACCAAATCTTTGAGGATGATTCTCTTCATCTTATCTTGCCAACAGACACTACCTATCTCTGTGTGTAATGCCAATTGTCAGCCTGGCTATCAGAAAGAAACAAAGGGGGGAGAACCATTTTGTTGCTACAATTGTGTGCCTTGTCCAAAAGGGTGGATTTCTAACAAAACAGGTGAGATGTTAGTTAAAATAAAAGATCAAACAACAACTACAACAAAGGGCTGTGACATGTTTTTCTATAGCTGTTTCCTACTTTTCTTGTAATATGAATAACCACTGTCTATACAGAGTCCTACATGTGTGTTGAGGAAATGAGATGTAAAACCTGTCAGAATTGTTCCTGTCAGGTCATTTGGGAAAGAAAGAACCTTGACTCCATTAATTTCCTAAGGGTTGCTGATTGCAGAAAAGTCAGGCTAGAATTAAGTTTTCCACATGAAAGATTATATGCTTTCCCCCTTATTCCAGCCCTCTCATCAAGACCAGTTTGTCTTCAGCCAATGAAGAGCCACACAGGGTCTTTTTGAGAATCAGTGAGATTTTGGGGCAATCTATCTTCCATTCTCAGGTTGCAGGGCCTTTGAGTATTGGCAAAATGTGTGGTTCCATCCTTCCCTGGCCTTTGTCAAGTTGTCATCACCCCTCCACATTTCCCGTGTCATCACTGTATAGGTTTATTGTCCCTCACCCACCCAGTGATCCCTCCACCCAGGATTCCCACAAATTGTGGCAGAAATGACAATGCCAAATAGTTGTTTAACATGTTTGGGCCGTCTCTAAATTAGGATTACTCGAGAATGATTTATATTAACTGATACCATTAGTTTCAGAGATATTTTCTCCACCTCGATTGAAGGAAAATGGGGGAGCTTTGATCAGCAAACTTTCATCCACCTTGAGTTTGTATCCCAGTTTTGCATCTACTGGAACCATACTGCCCAGGATACAACACTCATTCTTTTCATTCTGCTTAGCCACCTGATATTGTTCACAATATTATTCATGAATATCATCATTTGCTTTGTTGTCCATGTACTTTAGAATACTTTCTTTAAAAAAAAGAAAACATTGACAACTTGTCACATAAAAAATGATGTTTTTTCTTATTTTTTGTTATTCTAAGGTCATTCATTCAGTAGCAAATGAACCATTACATCTTTACCAATTTGCCCATATTTTTAAAAATATTAAATATTCCACTGCTACTAGACAACTAAAAGAAAGAATTAAAAACTCACAAAAAATTCCCTTTTAATTTTGTGAACTTTTGCAGATATGGACAATTGTTTCAAATGCCCACAAGATCAATATGCAAACAAGCAACAGAATGGATGCATTCCAAAGGTCATTAGCTATTTGTCCTATGAAGAACCGCTGGTTATGAGCATAGTTACTTGTACAGTCTTGTTGTCTGCTACTACTATTCAGATCTTGAAGACATTTAGGAAGCATCACAATACTTACATAGTGAAAGCAAACAATCGTGATCTTTCCTACCTTCTTCTCATCTCACTTCTGCTCTGTTTTCTTTGCTCATTGCTGTTCCTTGGCAGACCACTAACAATAACATGTCTCCTCCGCCAAACTACTTTTGGGGTCATTTTCACCATGGCTGTTTCTTGTGTGTTGGCAAAAACCCTTATTGTAGTTCTGGCTTTCATGGCCACAAAGCCAGGATCCCAGATGAAGAAGTGGACGGGGAAACGACTGGCCAGCTTAATTGTTGTTTCTTGCACTTTTCCTCAAGTAGGCATCTGTGTTGTGTGGCTTGCAACATTCCCTCCTTTCCCAGATAGTGATATGCTTTCAATGAGTGAACAAGTTGTCCTTCAGTGTAATGAGTCATCACCTATCATGTTCTATCTTGTTTTGAGCTACCTGGGATTACTAGCCATTGCCAGCTTCACTGTAGCTTTCTTTGCCCGGAAGTTGCCAGACACTTTTAATGAAGCCAAATTCATCACTTTCAGCATGTTGGTGTTTTGCAGTGTGTGGCTGACCTTTGTTCCAACTTACCTGAGCACCAAAGGAAAATACATGGTCACTGTGGAGATCTTCTCCATCTTAACCTCTAGTGCCGGATTGCTGGGGTGTATCTTTGGTCCCAAATGCTACATTATTCTGTTGAGACCTGAGCTGAACAAAAGAGAGCATTTAATCAGCAAAAAAACCCTGAAGATGTCAATTTTGCAATGGCAGCATCCTCAATTGTACCAGAAGAGGGTTGGAGTGACATTTTAGTGACATAGCTTAGTATATTTATGAGTTAAGCACTCTCTCTCTCTCTCTTCCTCCCTCCCTCCCTCTCTCCCTCTCTCTCTGTCTCCCTCTCTCTATGTGTGTGTTTCTCTCTCTGTTTTCTCTCTGCCAATTCCTTCCTTCCTTCCTTCCTTCTTTCCATTTTATATGTTTTGTATTTTATACACATTTTATGCTCCTTTTCTGGAACATATATATAGTGGCCATAATCTGACATCTAAATCAACCAAATCCCTTTCAAAATGTAACATAATTTTATTACATTATACTGGATATCCAACAAAGTGGAGCATCCCTGGGAAAAAACAGAGGCACAATCCATATACATTTGGCCTGCTACATATGAAAGACATGAGCTGAAAAAATAAATAATAATTAAAAAATAAAGATATAAAAGCTTCCAGTTACTGCCTCTCCAATTACAGCTTGAAAATGGCAGTGTCGAGTGAGACCCACAAAATTCAGCGGTAACTGCTGCCAGGAAGCCCTTCAGGATCATAGCCTCCCAAAAGGGGAGTTGAAGGAAGGTGGAGCACTTTGCTGACCATGAGAAATCTGCAAATACCTCATTAGGTCTGAAGCAAGTCAAGAAAGATGAGACAATGGGGAACCAAGATTGTGCAGAAGCAGTGTAATGACAGGTGATTGAAACTGTTTGAGATAATTAACAACTTTTACTATAATGACTTGCAGTAACAAAAAGAATATGAAAAGAAGACTCATAAGCTTAAATTAGCTGCACACCAAACACCCAGAGAAAAAAAGAACCAGAAGAGAAAAAGTGGAAAAATCCCAAAGAAACTATAAAATACAGAAAAAATGGGGGGGGGGGGGGGACTCAAATATTTTGAAAGTGACTTCAATGAGAAATTATTTATTATTTGCTTATTTGCATTTTTATATTTTTACATTTTTTAGACTTACAGACAATCAGCTGTCTTAAACATACTGTTTATTATTGAGTTTTAATATAAGAGAGCCATCTATGGGTGAAAGAGAAGTATTGCCATACTAATGTAGAAATAGTCAAGGGAAGTTAAACTAATATATACAAAGATTAATACACAGAATAGAAGCAGCAACATCTGGAGAATGGCCTGGCCTTGACTCTGTTGTGAGAAGAAGATTGGGAAAATCTGAGAACATTTAATGGTCTTTCTTTATCCCCTTTAAGAGTTATAAAATAATTAATTTGAAAACAGCAAAAATAGAAATGAGAAGCAAAAGCCCCCCAGTTTATTACAGTACCGAGAGAAAAGATAAAAACCTAGCTAAACAAACAACAAAAGAGATTTAAATAATGCAACAAAAAGAGATGAAAGACACTCAGAAGGGAAAGATTAGTAGATATAAAAAAATTAAAATGAGATATAAGAACTCAAGAGAGAGATATATAAGGTTGAATTCAATCAATAAATGATTGAATTCTAGAAAGATTCAGGGATGATGGATAATGAGAAAATATATTAATAAATCCCAATAAATGCAGATTAGTGGATGGTAATCTAAGATTAGGTAAAATAACTACTTAATTTTAAAAGTGTGTTAATATATTTTGTAATCCCATGACAGATTGAATATTTTTAATAATTGGTGATATTAGTAATTCCACACATTTGGAACGTTGAAACCTTTGTGGAATAATGAGTGATTTTCATAATTTTGAGGACGGTACCTAGAAGGAGATAATAAATATCAGGCACAAAGATATGTTATTTATGTTTAAATGAATTAATGGGGAAACATAAAAGGAATATGAAATGAGATAAGTATTGTTCAAGTTAGAAGACAAGAATTTCACATACTATTTGTATTATTATTGTTAATAATAATACAAAATAATAAAAAATATTTGACCCTGTCAATGCAATGTCCACAAACTATGTATGTTCAGAACTAGAAAATGAATAAAAAAATAAAAAATAAAGATATATTGAAAATTACAGTGTGATGTTGAAATTCTTTAGTATTTATTATTTATTGTTTTCTATTAGTTCAGCATTCTCGTTGTGCTGTAGATGAGATACACTCAACTGAAAAAAAGTAATCTTGTTAATTGGGGCACAGGTTCCTGTTTTATTTTATTTTTTCTTGTTGCAACATAGAATCGTTTCAGTTTGTTAGAAATATTTTCTTAAAAAGACAAAATCAGCAATTAGTATCCTTTTGTGTGGGGATGTGTGCAGATCACAGAGGTATGGAAGATAATATAGTTGACATGTATATAAAGCTTTAATATTTCTGTCCAAATAACAACAAGCCATGTTTCCTAGAAGGAATTGAAGCATTCAACTTTGCAGCCCAGGGGCCATGCCTGTGTTTATAAATCAGGTGGGCCAGTGGAGTGGGAGAGAAAACAATGACAGAGAGGGTGGCAGCAGCAGGAGTGGGCAGTGGTGGCAGCAGGAGAGGTTAGCAGTAGGAAAGGGCAGTGGCAATGGGAAACGTCCAGGTTTAGTTTGGATCTAGGGCTTGGCAAGGAGTCACTCGGCTTCATCGAATTCCTGCAATGGATAAGTTGAGTGGTAGCAATGGGAGGTGCCAAACCAGCAAGGCCTAGACAAGCTGTGGTGTGCAGAGCCAAGAAAAGCCATATGTATCCTAGAAAGAACTGAAGCATTCAACTTTGCACACATGAGGCCATGCCTGTATTTATAAATTAGGTGGACCAGTGGGGTGGAAGAGAGAACAATGGGAAGAAAAGGATGGGAGAAGGGAAAAAATGCAGGTGGGAGTACTGGACTGTGCAAATGGGGCAGGAGGGAGGGAGGAAAGTTCACCCAATTCTGACTCGGGACAGGGGCGGAAGAGGAACTAGCTGCAACCGCAACAACACCCCTTTTTTGTTCCATTTTCATGCTTTCGGGTCAAGCGAAGCTGGCCCTGTGTGGCATCCTGGCTCTGTGATCTACAGCCTGCTCTGGCTCTGCTTGGCTGGGCACCTCCCAATACTCAACTTACCCATTGCAGGAATTTGATGAAGCCGAGTGGCTCCTCTGCTTCACCTGAAGGCACAAAAACAGAATGCAAAAGGGGGAACCCGGGGTGGTGTGGGGGTGCCAGAACCCTCTGAATGCAGCTGAGGGGAGCTGTTGGTAGCCAGGGTATGAGCCCTGCAGCTTTCCCCTCCCTTGCCATGCTGCGCCTGCCAATTTGTGACCCCTTAGCTTAGACGTGCCGTGGAGAGGTGAGGAGAAGCACAGAGAGCATTTCAATCCAAAAGCAGAGACAATGAACAGCAGCAAAAGCCAGCAAGAGCTCAGCCTGGTGAATGTGAACAAAAGGAAGAGGTACCTGCTCAAAAAAGAGAGGTGGCATTTGAATTGGCTGGGGCATAGTGGAGGCTACTTTGAACTTCTCGAGGAAAGAGATAATATAAATCTAATAAAGAAATATTTAGTACTTTGTGTTGTTAGGATTGGTGCAAGATCTGTTGATACAATCCAGAATTGTCTTTCTCCGGTCCTTTGGGCCACAGTATTACAACCACAGGGCACAAACGCAGACATGGAATCCAGTCTCTTTGATTTCTCATGCCCCCTTCTGCACCTGGAGGTGTTTTGGGTGGTTGCTGCCAGTTCCTTCTCCCCCCCACTTGTCCGAAGCCAGAATTGGTTGAACTTTCCTCCCTCCCTCCTGCTCTATTTCACATTTCAGCACCTCCATCTACATTTTTTTTTCTTATCTCACACTCTTTCCTACGTGTAGTTGTCTTCCTCCCCCACTTTCCCTCTGATTTATCAACACAGGCATGGCCTCCAGGCTGCAAAGTTGAATGCTTCAATTCTGTTGACTTCCACATCCTAAATCCTCCGGCGGTCTATTTTTGGGAGTTTTCCCCCCTCTCTTCCCCCCCATTTCCATCATTGGAATCCCCCCCAAAATTGCCACCATTTAGGTAAGTGTGGCTTGGGGGGTAATGCGAATGAGTGTGCGTGAGTGATGTCAAGTTGGCCATGACCACTCATTCACATGCCCCCCCACCTAGCCGCAGCCACAGAACAAGTAGTAAAAAAATTAGAATTTCCATGGATTTCCACTGTGTTAAGACCATTTAGCCTGTTAGTTGTCAAGAGAACTATTTTATAGGGCAGGGGCTGTTGTGGAACAGCCCCTCTATGTGGCAACATTTAAGTAATTGGTCATACAGAATGACATCTTTACCCAATTTAATCGAATGTGCAGATACTCCAAGAAAGTTCTGAAAATAATCTTACTCTGTGCAAGTTTGGGCTTTAAAATTTATAACCAGCCCTTGAATTATACAAAGAGATATGCTGGGAGGCAATGCAGCTGTTATAACAGTGGTTTAACATAGGGAAACTGACAAGTTGAATGCATCACAAAAAGTTGGCAACTAGACCAAAGAGATCATTTAACATTTTTTATTTATTTTTGGCTTAGATGATAACCAAAATGAGAAGTAACATGCAAAGTTTGGTCAAATTGCCATGATTTAACCTTTTTAGATACAGGGAAGAGTACCAATCACAATCATTTAAACATTTACATTACATCTATTCATGTTCTTTCCAATCTTTCAATTCCTGTGATTCTATTGTTAATACACATAGTTACGTTAAGGTATATTCTTTTATTATCTATTAACCCATTATTTAATTTTACCATTTCACTGCTAATTATTATATCCATATATAATAAAAACATCATCATATCTCTAATTTTCTAATTAATTCCTATTCATAATTCCACTATTTCACTCTTCATATCTGTTTATAATAGAATATTATCCTAATGTCTGCCACAATACATAAAAATAATTATCTAGCCTATATCTGATATTTATACAAATGTTTTTATTGACATATATTCATAGTATATCTTTTCCTTTCTCTCTTTTTTCTTTAACCATCATCTCTTGCCCGCATCTAAACTTTCAGTCTTATTCTTTTGGTTTGACTTCCATATTCTTCTCTTTAGTCTTTTACTCAATCTACTTCTAGATCTATATTCAGACTATGCAAACTAACTTTTTCTCCCTCTTTACCCTTTCCCACTGTCTAATTTTAAAGCTATCTTTTCAAGCCCACATCTCTTTCCCAGAGGTGGTATTCATTCGATTCTGACCATTTCGGGCGAACAAGTAGCAGAAATTTTAACTGGTCGGCTGAGTTGGCTGCTGCCATCCCACCTGCCCACTCTCTGCTCATCGCTGTTCACTCCACAACCTTCTCACTGCTCACCTTAACTGCCCACTCACCTCCAACATCACCCACCCACTTGCCCTGCCCACCCTGTCTAACCCCCTCCAATCCCACCCTACATATGTTGCTTTCACCATGCTGCCTATGTGCAGCCGGTACAAAGAACAGGGCAGTGACAGCAGTGATGGGACTTCTTCAGGCCATCTTTTCAAACTGAATTTTTGAGTAGTTGCCAGCTCAAGAAGCCTGCAGCTTCCTTTTTGGCATGAGAATCCTCCAGCTACTGCATTTCTGCCAACTAGAACTGAACTGGCAGTGGTGGCTGGAGGCTTCTTGCATTAAACAAGAGCGATGGCTGCAGTCTTTTTTTTCCGAAAACGACTAAAAGCTACAGGCCAAAAAAGAGAGCTGAAAAAGTCTTGTTGCTGCTCTGTACTTCTTGCCAGCCATACACATGCACCCTACTGCCTTCCTGTGTGTGGCCTCATCCTATTGCTAGACCCAGCCGGGAGAACAGCCTACTGTGCCAGAGGGATGGCATCACAGTGGAGTTGCTTGGAAGGGAGACAGACTGCAGTGTCCCTTCAAGATATATTGATGCAAGGGGAGGGTGGACCACAAAGGGACAGGCTGCAGGTCGTTCTATGGGCATATCTTAGTGAGCGTAACTTGTTGGAGTGTGATGGGACTGAGTGGCCATGGTCAACTCTATGTCACTCACAGCAAGGTGCCACCCCACCTTTAGAAACTGAAAGGTGGTAGTAAAAAGTATGTGTAAACACTATGAAATAATACAAATGAAATGTGATAACTATGAGTAATAATATTATGTTCATTTGTATTGAAATGTATGATAACCAGGTATCACACCATTCACATTGGAAAGTATAAATAGTAGAAAACATTCAAAAAAGTTATGGAAAAAAAGATAGTGAAGAGAAGACAAGAGGAGTTGAAAGGGACCTTGGAGTTCTCCTAGTCCAAGCTCCCACTAGGAGCTGTTGCGAACTGGCAGAGCCCCACTACTGGACCTCCCCAAAAATAAGGCCAAGTGCTTATTTTGGGGGTCTTATTTTCAGGGAGAAATGGGTAGAAATTATCTAACATATTCGTGAAATTCAACTATCCACTAGGTTTTTTAGATTTCAATAACAGACATTTCCACACAGCAAATTATGTGAATAGCAGTAGAATTAGACGTTAGCAGGGACGTGCAGTCACTAGAGGCAAGGGAGGCGGAGCCTCACCAGTTTCCTCAGGAAAAAGAAAGAAATTTAAATATTTTTTTAAAAATAATTAAAGCCAAGATAGTTGCTACCAGATTCCAGGTCACAGTGGCTTGGTGTCTGCTTAGTGTTAACCAAAGCAGGAGGTGAGAGAACTTGGGGCCTCCTTTCCATGAGGAATTTTTCGCCTTCTAAAAGTTAAGAAAGAGTTAAAAGGCAAAAAAGTTCAGATGGAAAAGAGGCACTAATTCTCCCGCCTCCTGATCTGGAAGCAGCGAATCATGTCTTCTTGAGCACGCTTACATTGGGTGGGCTATTTCGGAGGGCGTGCTTCAGAGGAGAGATGAGTGGGGGACAAGGAGGAGGCTGGCTCTTTGTTGCAGACCTGGGCGCTTGGCGGCTCCCGTGATGCAAAGTGCCCTGCCACCCGCCCGCTGCCCCGGCCTGCTTCTCCAGGCTCCGCCACTGGAAGTCCCGGATTGCCTCTGGGGGAAGGCTGGGTGAGAAGCGGAGCGAAGCTTCTCCGCGGCCTCCCGGCGCTACACAGAGTCTCTCGCAGGAGCACGTGCCAGTGGCTGGTGGCCCGGAGCGGCCCTGGCTGCGAGACAAGGCAGTGCTTAAAGCAGCCGTGCTGCCGCCACCACCCCTCCTTCGCCCGGCGGGGCGTTCCGGGCGAAGGAGGGGCGGTGGCGGCGGCAGCAGTGAATGACCATTTGAAGTGCCTCCAGATCCAAGTAGGGCCACAATTGATGCACCAGGCGAACTTGGGCAAAGGCCCCCCTGGTCACAGGAATCCTCCTGAATCCAGGAGGACCCCCAAATTGTGAGCCCTCTCTGAGGGGTGTAAGTTGTCACCCCCCAGGATCAAGGATGGACTATCTGGGCTGTCCTTTGGGGACAACATCCACAGCCACTCAGTCTTGTCGGGATTGAGTACAAGTTTGTTTACCCCCATCCAGATCCTGACAGCTTCCAGGCATCGGCACATCATGTTTTCAGATGGTGCTTGGTGTTATACCTGATACTCTCGTCCTCAGTCTGGTGGAGACCTTGGTCGCTGCTTGGAACTCAGTGGCGGTGAAGGCTCTAAACCAGATTGCGCCTTTATGGCCTCTCCGAGGTAGCAGATCCAGAAGGGCTCCTTGGTTCACTGAGGAACTCCGGGAGATGAAACACCAAAAGAGACACCTAGAGCGCCGCTGGAGGGCCAGTAAGTCTGAGTCAGACCGAGCACTGATGAGAGCCTGCATCAGAGCCTATCTCCTGGCAATATGGGCATCAAAAAGTGCATATTTTGCCTCTCTGATTGCGTCCACTGAATCGCGCCCAGCCGCCTTGTTCAGAATAACCCACTCCCTCTTGAAAGGGAGGGATGCGGGTGTCCCTTTACAAGATAGAGCTGAGGAATTTGCCCAGTTTCTAGTGGATAAAGTTGCTCGGATTTGGACAGACCTAGACTCCAATTGCTCAGAGCCAGCCGAGGTACCGGGGAAGGGTCTTGAGCAGAATTTATGGATTGATTTTCAACTTGTCACACCTGAGGAAGTGGACAAGGCCATGGGAGCGGTGAGCGCCTCCACTTGCGTGCTGGACCCGTGCCCCACCTAGCTGGTCGCAAACAGCAGGGAGGTGACACATGGCTGGATCCAGACGATAGTTACCACCTCTCTTCGGGAGGGATCCTTCCTGCCCCTTCTAAAGGCGGTGGTGGTGAGACCCCTCCTGAAGAAGCCGTCTTTGGATCCAGCCATTTTATGTAACTACCGTCCAGTTTCCAACCTCCCCTTCATTGGGAAGGGGAAAGGTTTTTGAGAAAGTGGTGGCCTCTCAGCTCCGATGGTCCTTGGATGAAACCGATTATCTGGATTCCTTTCAGTCTGGATTCAGGCCTGGCTACAGCACGGAAACTGCTTTGGTTGCATTGATCGATGATCTCTGGAGAGCCAGGGATGGGGGTCATGCCTCCGTCCTAGTGCTCCTTGACCTCTCAGCGGCCCTCGATAACATCGACCATGGTATCCTTCTGCAGCGGTTGCAGGAGGTGGGAGTGGGAGGCACTGTTCTTCGGTGGTTCTCCTCCTACCTCTCTGACAGGTCACAGTCGGTGTTGGTTGGAGGGCAGAGGTCGACCCCTAGGCCCCTTAAGTATGGGGTGCCGCAGGGTTCGGTCCTGTCCCCCCTCCTGTTTAACATCTACATGAAGCCACTGGGTGAGATCATTCGGCGGCACGGGATAAAATACCACCAATACGCGGACTACACACAGATGTATCTGTCCGCCCCGTGCCAACTCAGTGAAGCGGTTGACGTGATGTGCCAGTGCCTCGAGGCTGTTAGGGTCTGGATGGTTGTGAACAAGCTTGCACTCAATCCCAACAAGACCGAGTGGCTTGTGCTTTTCCCTCCCAATAATTGGCCTTGTATTCCATCTCTCAGGCTGGGGGCTGAAATTATATGCCCCTCAGACAGGGTTCACAATTTGGGAGTCCTCCTGGACCCACAGCTGATGTTAGAACATCATCTGTCAGCTGTGACCAGGGGGACATTTTCCCAGGTTCGTCTGGTGCACCAATTGCATCCCTACCTGAACCAGGAGGCCCTCAGAACAGTCACTCACGCCCTTGTGACCTCAAGACTGGACTACTGTAATGCGCTCTACATGGGGCAACCCTTGAAGAGCATTCGGAGACTTCAGCTTATCCAGAATGCAGCCGCGCGAGCGATTGTGGGTGCACCTCGGTACACCCACATTACACCTATCCTCCGCGAGCTGCACTGGCTGCCTGTTGGGCTTCGTGCGCGCTTCAAGGTGCTAGTCGTTAGTTTTAAAGCCCTACATGGTATTGGATCTGTGTACTTGAGAGACCGCCTCCTGCCAATTACCTCCGTACAACCAATTAGATCCCACAGATTGGGCCTCCTCCGAATACCATCTGCTAGCCAATGTCGACTGTCGACCCCTCGGGGGAGGGCCTTCTCTGTGGCTGCTCTGGCCCTCTGGAAAGATCTCCACATGGAGATTCAGACCCTCACCACCCTTCAGGCTTTCCGCAAGGCTACCAAGACCTGGCTTTCTGGCAGGCCTGGGGCTGATGAGTTCCCAGCCCCACTTGAATTGTTGCGACTGTTGCATTGTTTTTAAGTTGTTTTTTGTATTTGTTCTTGTCTTTGTCTGTTGTTGTATTTTCCCCTCCCCCATCTTGTTTGTTAGCCGCCCTGAGTCCCTCGGGAATAGGGCTGCATACAAGTATAATAAACTATAACTATAATGTCCACCGCTACACTGAGCTGGCACGGGGCAAAGAGATACAATTGTGTATCATCTGCATACTGATGGTACTTAACCCCATGCTGTCGAATGATCTCGCACAGCGTCTTCATGTAGATGTTAAATAGGAGGGGGGACAAGACCGAGCCCTGTGGCACACCACATTTAAGGGGCCTAGGGGTTGACCTTTACCCCCAACCAACACCGACTGCTACCTGTCAGAGAGGTAAGAGGAGAACCACCGTAAAATGGTGCCTCTCACTCCCATCTCCTCCAACCGTCGCAGAAGGATACCATGGTCGATGGTATTGAAGGCTGCTGAGAGGTCAAGAAGGATAGAGGAATGTCCTCTATCCCTGGCCTGCCAGAGATCATCAGTCAGTGCGACCAAAGCGGTTTCTGTGCTGTACCCAGGCCTGAAACCAGACTGAAAGGAGTCTAGATAATCTGCTTCATTCAAGGTCCGTCGGAGTTGAAGCGCTACCACCATCTCAACAACCTTCCCCCAAAAAGGAAGGTTGGAGACAGGACAATAGTTCTTAAGAATACTCTTCCCTACTTATATTTCATACTTGGTTGGATCAAATATACAGAAAACATATCTGGCACTTTTTGCATAATAATTCCATCTAACCAGGCAAAGGAGAACTGCCTTGGATAGTTACTTTCTGTGAGAAGCAGATAGTCAATTCAAGCAGTTACTTCTTTTTTATGAAAGGAACCTTAATTTTGGGTCCAGGTGACTGCCTGCACAAAGCCATAAAGTTTTCTTATCAAGATTTTCACTAGTTGCTTTCCACTGTCTTCTTGCTAGAGTCAGAGGAGTATGACTAGTCCAAAGTCAACTACATCATTCATGCCTAAGGATAAACTAGAATCATGGTGTCTCCATTTCACAGTTTACTTACTTACCTTTTTTGTTATATTAATAAATAATTGAATACAATGAATATATACTCTGTCCCTCTCCGATTTTCCACACGGATGCCAATGTTTTATTATTTTTACAACTTCAGTTTTCATATTAAACAATTAATTTTGTATGAAATGATTTGAACATGTGGACCTGTGAACAAAAATATTTAAACGTAGATGTTTGTCACAATTCTACAGCTATTCACATAATTTGCTGTGTGGAAATGTCTGTTATTGAAATCTAAAAAACCTAGTGGATAGTTGAATTTCACGAATATGTTAGATAATTTTTACCCATTTCTCCCTGAAAATAAGACCCCCAAAATAAGCACTTGACCTTATTTTTGGGGAGGTCCAGTAGTGGGGCTCTGCCAGTTTGCAACGGCTCAGGAGAGCCGGTTCATGAAATTTACCAATCCGGTGAGAGGTGGTTCGACTGGTGGACCCAGAAGTAACTTCCAAAACGCCTGCCCTGGCCCCTTTGTTCGCTTGCTGTGGCCAACCCCTCACAGCTCACTCACTCCCCCGCCTGTCCACACTAAACTAGCCCAAACCGCTGCTCACTGATTGGCTGGAGTCCAGCCAATCAGTGCGTGGGCTGGAGGCAACCTGTTTAAATATGTGGGACCAACGCCCAACATTCCTCTCTTTTTTATTCCCGAGCAGCTGTCACTTTGAGCTTGCTGATCAGTCTTCTCTTCGCTTTGATTCACCTTCCAGCAGCTTGCTGCTTCCCTCAAGTAAGCAAATAAACATGATGGGGGGTGGCAGGAGTCTAGCTTTTATGGCTTTCACGAAATCCATGAGCTGGCATACACCATGTGACCAAAAGCAGTTGGGTGGTGGTGGCCGCAGGCTACCTTTCACGAGGGAAGGCCTTCAGGTCTTCCCTAGTGAAAACTGCGAGCTGGCATATGTCACACAGTCGAAAGCGGGTGGGCAGCAGCAGCGAGCTAGCTTTCATGAAGGAAGGCCTTTATGAAAGCTGTGAGTTGGAGTATGCCATGCAGCTGAAAGCAGGTGGGCAGTTGTAGCAGCAGGCTAGCTATTGCGGATTCTTTTTAAAATTGTCTTAGACTATTTTAAAAAAGAATTTTAAAAAAGAATCTATCCAAAATAGGTTTAGGTTTAGGTTTAGGTTTATTGGGATTTATATGCCGCCCTTTTCCCTGAGGGGACTCAGGGCGGCTTACAACCACAGGGGAGGGGGGTGCAAGGTCAGAAACAGAACAATATGTGCACAAAGAAAAAATAATAAAACACAACTTTCATTCAGCAATCAAACACTCGGGCTGGTATTATAATATACCATTTGTAAAAATTCTATACTCAAAACTTTAAAATGTATTGTGTATAGATTTTTTTAATTGTTTTACTTAAAAGTATTTATAGAATATTTTAAAATTATTTACTTCAATTATTGCGTGTAGAATACCTTGCAAGGGTTTAAGTATAAATTATTGCTTGTAAAATACCTTGAAATGGTTACAGTATAAATTATTGCTGGTGGGGTACTTGAAATGATTACAGTATAAATTAATGTGTGCGGAATACTTAACAATGGTTTTTAGAAATATTTTCTTTATAGAATATCTTTTTTTTTTTAAGATCTTCTCCCTCTTAACCTCTAGTGCCGGATTGCTGGGGTGCATCTTTGCTCCCAAAAGTTACATTATTCTATTGCAACCTGAACTTAACAAAAGAGAACATTTAATCAGCAAAAGAACCTGAAGATGTCATTTTTACAGTGGCAGCATCCTCAATATTACTAGAAGAGGTTTGGAGTGACATTAAAGTGATATAGATTTGTATATTCATGAGCTAAGCTCTCTTTCGCTTTCTCTTGTTCTTTCCTTCCTTTCTCTCTCTCTCTCTGCTTTTTGCTCCCTCCCTCCACTTCTCCCTCCTCATTTCCTCTTATATATCTTTTATATTTTATACTCAGTGCTCATTTTCTGAATACATATATAGTGGCCATAGTCCAAATTCCTTTGAAAATGTAACATAGTTCCATTACATTTTATAGAGCACACAGTATATAGCATGTTCAATAAAGTGGAGCGTCCTTGGGAAAAAGCAGGACCAGAGTTCCCAGACATGATCTTCAGAGTGAATCTATAAAAAGGATTTTGCAATGATCGAAATATGGACTGTCCAAGGCATCTCAGAATAATAAAAAAATGTATTCTCAACATTTCTCTTTGATCAAACAACACAAGATGACCTGATACCATATTTCCCCAAAATAAAACTTGGTCTTATATTAATTTTTGCTCCAAAAGATGCATTAAGGCTTAATTTCTGGTTAAGTTTTACTTTGTGAGAAATACGGTACTGAAATGCATCAGTCTTGGCAGACGATCTTATTGCTGTTTTGTCTTTATCTGTGTAATTTATATGATTGCTCTAATAGCTTCAGCCTAAATTCAAGAATGGGTGGTTAAAATTGTATAAATACTTTTCAATTAAAAAATGTCATCCAACTTAGAAATGCTGATATGCTGCAACAACTGCTGCCAAATGAAAGAGCATTCTCTCCCTCCCCCCTTCAATGTACAATTCCAGCCCATTGTGTTCTATGTGTAAAGTTCTTCATGGCCTTATTGTATTTATCTGGATGTACAAATCTTTATTTTAATTTATTTTTCCATATTTCCCAATTTAAATGATTCACATCTATACACTAAGTTGAAGGGGATTGGGTTATATTTAATGTCTTATTGATATAATGGAAAATATAATGTTCCAGGAATTCACCTCTAAAACTATATACTGAAGATACAGTGTTTGCAATATTGTAATTTAGACCCTTGTATGTTTTCTCACTTTTTATTTACTGTTTATTTTTTCTACCTTTGAGTAGAAAAACTGAGAAAAGGTGAATGACGAATGTCAGTCAGTAGTTTTGTGCCTAAAGGAGGACTAGAACTCACCATCTCCCAGTTTTTAAACTTATGCCTTGGAAATTACACCAAAGTGGCTCTTCAAATATAATAATTGTGTTGGTTTAATGCATAAGACAGGAGTGCAATTCATAGTTTAACCTGATACCTTAACTACTAAGCCTAAATAGTTCTCCAGCTATCTTTAACAAGGCTAAACCTTTCCATTTCTTTTATTTCTCTTGAAGGGGCAACATATGATCTCTTTCACTTATTTTTTTCTTTTATTCATCTCCCAACATTTCTCAAAAATAATACATGAAGGGCATCAAGGTGCCACAGTGGTTAGAATGCAGTACTTCAGGATTCTTCTGCTGCCTGTGGGCTGCCTGCAATTTAGCATTCAAATCTTACCAGGCTCAAGGTCATCTCAGTCTTCCATCCTTCCGAACTGGGTAAAACAATGACTCAAATTGTTGGGGCAATATACTGACTCTGTAAACTGTTTAGAGAGTGCTGTAAAGCACTGTAAAGTGGTGTATAAGTCTAACTAGCTATTGCTATCACTGGCCCCGGAGATTTAAATGGATTAAGAATTTAATTTAACTTTAGTGAGAGAGAAAGAAAGAGAGAGAAGAGAGAATACAGAAGGGACAGAAAAAGAGAAGAGACAAAGAGACAAGGGATAAAGAAAGAGAGAAGAGAGAGAGAGAGAGAGAGAGAGAGAAGATAGAAATGAGAGAGAGATAGGAGTGGGAAGAGATGAGAGATAGAAACCAAGAGAGGTAAAATGAAACAGAAAGAGACGAGAGAGATGAGAAAGAGCGAAATAGGGAGGAAAGAGAAAGAAATAAGAAAGAAATGAGAGAAAAAGAGATGAGATGAGAGAGGGAGAAAGAGATGAGAGAGAGAAGGGGAAAGAGAGATGAGAGAGGGAATAAAGAGAGAGATAAAGATATACCCCGGTTTAAAAGAAAATAGAAAAATTGCTTTTTGAGTATTTAAGGTTGTAGACCACTGCGTTAGGAAAAAACCATGGCCATTAAGTGAACCTTGTGGTCATTAAGTGAACACTGTGGTTGTTAAACAAGCCCATTTTCCCCAAAGGGCATTTATAACTGGAAACTAGAAAGAATTGTTGGAAAAACCTAAGAAATAGAAAACCTCAGTCACATGACTGTGTGGGATGTTGTTGCTGCTCAAATGTGACTTTCAGTGTGTGTGTGTGTGTGTGTGTGTGTGTGGCTGTCAAAACTCCAAAAACAGATCAAGTAGCTCTGGGGAGGTCAGTCATAAATTATTACACTTACTAAGCAACCGGCCATTAGGTGAGGACCACTTGTATTTGGTTTGCCTTAAGGGTTCAGAGCTCTGTATGCAGTCTGATGTCCTTTGACCCTTTGGGAGATTGCCAAAGGTACAGATGGTGGAATCCTCATGGGGGGGGGGGGCTAGGATTGTGATCACCTAGCCATACCCACCCAATCACATGGCCACCTTATCATATCCCCCAGTCACATGGGAGGTCATAAAATATATGTTTAGTTTTACTATAGGAGGCAGTGAGGAAGCAGGAAGCAGGGAGGGAGGCAAGGAAGTAGGAAGGAAGGTCAGGGAGGACCCAGAGTTGACAGCAAAACAGGGAGGGAGGTTAATGATTGAAAAAGATGCTGGGGACATTGGACCCTGGAATTCAAGCACACAAAAGTTCTCCCTCATAGTACACAGAAATCCCTATACTACATTGACACAAATGTGGTGCTTTTTCTCTCCACTAATTATATATCAGAATAAATAAAGTAGAAAAGGGAAATTGGGCTTGTTATGAACAGATAAAACAGATGTAAGGTTTTGGTGCTGTTATTACTGATACCTGCTATTTAGTCATTCCACATGGAATACAGGCTTTAATTCCAAAATGATCAGAATAAATATGCACGCAAAATCCTTTCTAGCTATAGCATAACAAAACTGCTGTAAGAAAGTCTCACAATAATTCAAGGAATGATAAAACACACAAATCAATCTTCGAAGGATATATTTCAATTCACAATATTGACGTTAATATTTCTGTTGCTTCTGTTTCCTCACACAGTAAGCCAAAGTCAGGTTGCTAAATGTAGGGTATGGCATTCCCCACCAAGAGTTCACAGATATTCACAGTCAGGAGATTTCATCTATGGAGGTATCATTTCCTTGTCTATCGTCAGTGGTAATAAACTGGACTTCAATCAACTTCCACTCGAACCTGACTTATCTGAGACGTTCGTATTCCTTCCTTATATTTTCTCTTCCCTTCTTATATTTCATACTTGGTAAAACAAACTTCTTACACAATTATTCCATTAAACCAGGCAAAGGGGAACAGTCTGGAAGCAGTGACTTATTTTTTTTCCTGAAGGGAACTGTGAGACCAGTTGACTGCCTACATAAATGCTTGAATCCTTAGCAAGATTTTCACTAGTGGCTTCTTGCTGTATTCTTGCTAGTGCCAAAAGATTATGACTAGCTCAAAGTCAACTACTTGATTCATACCAATGATTGACTAAAATCATGGTCTCTCTGTTTCAAACCTCACATCAAACTGACTCTGAATATATCTGATTGAGATTACTGTCTATTTATTTACTTTCTGAAGGAAGTGAATAAATACTTGTCCCCCTCATATTTTCCCCACTGATTCCAATGTTTTTTACGTCTGTTTTGAAATTAAATTATTCACTTTGTATGAAATTGTTTAAAACCATGGACTTGTGAACAAAAATATTTAGATGTAGACTTTTTCATGATTCTACTGTTCTTCTCATAATTTCCAATGAGATGAGATGCCTTGATGTGTGTAGATGAACATCCTGGATTTTTAAATACATTTGGACAATATTATGAGAAATTGACTGCTTATATTATTTTCATTTAACATTTCCATTACTTTATAGCTATCTCTCAATTAGTTTTTCCTGTTTTAGTTTTTTCTTATTAGAAAGAGTGAAAGCATCTGCCTACCATCACTAAAAAGTGATCTATTCAACTCAAAGAAAAAAATCCCTCCCCAAATACCTTAGCTTAGTAAGGCAGTCTGTGAGAGTCTCGCTTATGTTTCCAAGATTATACTTTTGCATCTTTTCCCTTATAATTTGAAGAGTGGTAATAAAGAAAAAATGTCATTTAAGCAAACCTGGGCTAACCCCATTACGCTTACTAGGAGAGATAGTTGGTCAAACATTAGGAAATAAAAGAGAATATTTGTAGCCCAGATTTCAAATGTGGGTTGCTTGGTGCTCTCTAAACTTGCTTATTTTCTGGCAGATATTTTATTACCCAAACATTGATGATGTTAGCTAGTCTGAGCAATGAAATATCTACAAAAAAGCAATCAAGCTCAGAAAGTTCAAATACCAAGACATTTGGAAATTTTATTCTCAAATACACTGCATATTGAAGAACCATGTTCTTTTTAATCAATATCCAACAATTTTTAGATGAACCAGAAAATGTTATAATGAAAAATATTAATAAAAACCAGACAATACAATAATGAACTCTCAAATGCTGAAAACATTTAATGATATATTTTTTTTCAGAATAGTGTCAGAGAATTACCAACAAATTTTAGCTTTGGCATTTTCTGTAAAGGAAATCAATGACAACCCTAGGATGTTAGTAAACATTACACTGGGATTCAATATTTATGACAGCTATTTAAGTTCCAAATGGACCTATCATGCTGCAATACAATTTCTCTCTTCGAAAAACAACCTTGTGCCCAACTACAAATGTGGCATCCAGGATACTCTCTTGGCAGTAACTGAAGATCTGACTTCTGAACGCTCCTATCGGAAACCCAATATTTTGGGCATCTACAAGATTCCACAGGTGGGATATTTCTATGTAGAGAAGGAGACAGAAAATGCATGAGAGGTTTTTCATACCTACAGATTTTCTCCATAGATGCTATTGACAGAAGAGTAAAGAAGAGGAAGATGTCATAGAGGAGAATGGGGAAATGATTGTGTTCTTGCACAATCAAAGTGATCTCTAAGAGTTTAAAGTCTATTACAGTTCTAACTGTATATTTTGTTTGGCCCATCAAAGCCAAATTCTCGGCATTTGAAGAATGTTCAAAAAGATAGTTCTTGATTTTTATTTAATTTCATTAGCAGTTACAGGACAACTATATGATGTTGCATTGATGGTCATCAATGTTTGGAAGAGGTGAAATAACATACAGACTGAAATATATTTTAATGATTTGAAACTGCATTCCTTGTTAATAAACATTTTAAAATGGTAAAATGCAGTGATTTCTAATCCCAGAAATAGATGTTTTACTTTGCTTTGTTTTACTTTGCTTTGCTTTCCTATATCTAGGATACTTCTACCCTAGTAGAAAGATATTTTGCTCAAAATCACTGTCTGCTATTTTATTTCAAAATAAGAATGAATTTCATTTTATCCACTTAAAAAGTGATTTGTTAAAAATTGTAAATTGGATATGAATAGTAATATTAACATTGGAAGTTTTAAATAGAACTTTAGATAAGATTCAGAAACAAAAGGTTTGGAAATCAAAAGAGAAAAAATATAAATTACAGGGATTTGCATATGACCTGGTGTTTGTTCTAGAAAAACCCCTGGCACGACATAACCGCAAACGTCAAAAGTGTGCCGACAAAACCGCAGCGCTATAACCGCGATGTCAAAAGCGCGCCGACAACAGCGCGCCGACAGAAGCGTGATTTAAGTTAAGGTAAGGTTTAGGGTTAGGTTTAGGGTTAGGTTTAGGGTTAGGGTTAGGTTTAGGGTTAGGGTTGGGTTTAGAGTTAGGTTTAGGGTTATTTTTAGGGTTATGTTACAGCACGCTTCTGTCGGCGTGCTGTTGTTGGCGCGCTTCAGCGCTCATTCATCTCCGTGGTTTTGACAGTGCGGTTTTGTCACCGCGCTTTAGTCACACGCGCTTTTTTCGTACGCGCATTTGTGGTGGAACTGAAAAACTATTGGAAAGTGGCTCCAGGCTAATGGAATAAATAGAGGAATTTGGAAAAGTGGCAGGACTGAAAATAAAGAAAGAAAAAAGGAAAATATAGTTAAAAATCTTCAGGTAATTAAGAAAGTAAAATATTTGGGAATTTACTTAACAGCCTGAGGTGCAATAATTAAAGAAAATAAATATGCAAGGTTAATACGAGAAATAAAAGTAGACTTGGAGAATTGAAAAAAAAAACTTCCAGCTGTCAAGAGTAAGTAGAATAGCAACTATAAAAAAAATGTCCTGCCAAAGCTATTCTTTCTGCTTCAGACGATTCTTATAAAACTAGAGAAAAAATATTTTGATGAACTAAATGCAATAGTTTTGAAATATGTGTGGCAAGGAAAAAGACCAAGAATAAGACTGAAAATGTTCCAGGAATCCAAAACAATGGATTTGGAGATTTATTACAAGTCCTCAGCACTGACTTGGGTGAATAATCGATAAATCTCAGAAATAGAGATGGCTACTGTTAGAGGGACATGATTTTCTATAGGGATGGCATGCCTTTTTGTGGTATGGAATTAATAAAATATATAGATACTTTCATTATGTAAGGAATGCTCTACTTCTAATATGAGAAAAAGGTAAAGCAAAGAATTATATGAAAATACCAGCCTGGCTTTCCACAATGGAAGCACTGATACATCCAGATGTTGTAAATTTGGAAAAAAATTGTAACGTATAAAAATATTTTAAATGAGAAATGGGAACTTAAAACCAAACAGGAATGATAAAACTAAGGGGTGGACCTTGAATGGTGGCCACAATACAATCGAGATATGGAAAGATGTAAAGACATATTGTTACTATAAAGAGCCAACAACACTTGATCAGATACTACTAGGAACACCTGAAAAGTTAATAAAGAAAATCTATAGCTACTTATTAAGTCTTAAAATGGAAATGAACAAGTGAAAGAAACCATGCTACTGTAGGCAAAAAAAAATTGAATATAGTATAGAATAGAATACAATATGGGAACATTTTTTGGATAGAAATTATAAATTGACAATGGCAACCACCTACAAGGGAAATGTGTATAAAAATTTTATATGTGGCATTTGTCTCCAGCAAGGCTAGCAAAGATGTTTAAAACCATGTCCACCAAATGTTGGAAATGCAAGCAGATACCGGGTTCATATTCCCATAAATGTTGGAAATGCTCAGAGGGAAAAAAATTCTGGATGAAAATACAAATATGGTTAGGAAAACTGACAAAGCAACACATAGATTTAAAGCCAGAAATATTTTTTTAGGTATATTGCCAGAAAAATATGACAAAGTGAATGTATATTTAATATTACATGTTTTGACCACAGCGAAAATTGTATTTGCATAACACTGAAAAATGAGGAAACTCCTATAGAAGAAAATATATTTAAAATATATTATTATATTATATTATATTATATCACATCATATCATATCATATCATATCATATTATATTATATTATGCAGAAATGGGTAGGTTAACATTAAATATAAAGCACAAAGAACACACAAATATTTTTAACTTGGGATTTGTTTTATCAATAGTCAGATAATAAAGGTAGAAATTAGAAGTAGGAAGAATATTATTATGTACAAGTAAAGACTATTATTACTTTTAATATTTTACATACATGTTTTTAAAAACCTGCACTGTTTACTAAATACTTAAATATGTTAAAGAAAAATGTAATAATATTTTTTTTTTAAAAAAGTGGAACTTTGAGAACGAGTTAATGGAAACGTAAAGATCTCTTTAGTGCATTAGGTTTGATTAAGGGGCTCATATATTATTAAAGTTCTATGATTGTAATAAATGCAAAAAATCAATGGAAAATTATATAATGAATAAGTCCCACTTTCTTTTTTCATTCAAGTTTTTTATTTTATTTTATAACATAAAAATGTCATTTTCAATTAAACAGTGTGCTGTCTGGGTACAAATAATTTTAGGAAATAGTAATAAAAATATTTACAACAATGTTCATTGCATTAGTTACAATAATAACAACAACAGCTCAGCTCCTATATTTTAAGAAGATACTTGGTTGATACCTGGGATGTTGGCAGCAACCCGTATCAACCATCAACACCAGTTCAATGGTAGTTGTGATACATATATTGCTACCAAAAGTATCTGCTTATGGTTCATTGTTACCTCCACCATCAAACTTCTCCCCTCTTCATCTACAAACATTTCTCTAGCATTTATTGTTTCTTTAATATATAAGGACACCCCTCTTTTTTTGCTTTGCTAGTGAAGAGTATAATTTCCCAATTTTAGGATATTCCAATAATGTATTATGTTGTTTTCTTATGTAGACTTCTTGAAGACAAATTAAATATTACTTTAAATTTCCTAATTTTTTAAAAGTCCTTTTCGTTTTCATAGGAAAATTCAGTCCATTTCTTTTAATTAACAGAAATTTTATTTCTTCTTCCATAGTTTCACTTGTAGATAGGTCTTCTTGTTCTAATTGCTCTTATTTCTCTCTGTTCTTTTTTTAAAAATTGTTTGTTAGTCTCCAACTTCTTCAAACACTATTCTCTCCTCTTGAGAAATTTGTAAGCCACATAACCCCAACAATCCCCAGAGTTCAAAATAAAAAGCTCATAAATCACCAAAAGGAGAGTTCAGGGGAAAAAAAAAGAAAAATAGTAATTCCTTGCTATTTCCCAGTTTCTGTTTACTCTGTCTATTAAGCTTCCACATAAGTTCAAAGAGCTACAGTGTTTAAAAACTTAAAGTGTTTCATTCTTTGTCTCTGCTGTCCCATATAAACAATTTGCCGGTGCAGGTGTTATTTGCAGCAAAAAACTAATCTTCAGCAGACATTCAAGGTCATTCTTTCACTCACTTTTAATTCCTTGTGTTTTTCTCCACCTGTAGATATCACTGTTGCTCTGTTTCTTTATTTTTCCTCTGTCATTAACTTGTATTGTAACTGATCCAAAGCTTTTAAAAGTCCCAAGAGTCAGAATTTCATTTTTCAAAAAATGTACAAGTTAGACAATATTGTAGTTAAAAACCACAGTCCGACATTTCTAGCTTTACACAAATTTTTCTTCCTTGAAAGGTTCTCTTTTCACAATTACAAATTTCTATAGATACCGCTCAAGATTGCTCACCACAATTCTTGGGTAGTGGAAAACAAAGAATTCTACCTCCTTCTCTTTGAGACCCAATAGACCATGGTTTGTTTTTAGGAGGCAAGCTCCTCAACAAAATTTGGAAAAGTCTCACTAAGATCAACCACACTGTTTCTCAGTTTTTATGCATGCTTCATTGGTCGGCTGTCACAGCTTACATCAGGCACACAATGGTCATCTTTTTCTTCCCACCAGATTGGGAGCTTCCTCCTGATCAAACAAGGAGTTTGTGGTCTCCTTGTGATCAACAGAGTTTTCTCACTTTCTTCATCACTCTTCCGCGATGACTTGGGTCCTTTGGAACCTCGTGACAAGTCAAATTCCACACAATTCCATGTAACCCCATGGAGATGTGTCATATCACCAAAACATCAGGACCATTTTGAATTACTTTCTATCCCTCATTGAAATAGTGGACATTCATGATCATTTGCAAAACAGTATTTCTTATCTGAATATCTTTTCAGTTCATCTATGGCTCTGCAATGGTGCTGACAGAAAAGGACCATCTTCTTTACTACTATCAGATGACTCCAAATCTTCTACATCAATATAGAGCGATTATGAAATTACTGCAGCATTTCAACTGGAATTGGATCACATTCTTTATTGCCAATGGGATGCATTTAGAGACTGTTATGAATGTCATCATTCCAGAATTTGCAAAAAATGGTATCTGTACTGCAAAGTTATATACATTCGTTTTGTGTCATGGTGAAAAACTCATGAAATGTGTAGAAAAATCTTATTATGATGTCATGAATAGCAAAGCCAAGGTTCTGATTTTCAGTGGAGACCTGCGTTCCATGAGTCTTTTGAGATGGTTGCTATCTTTTAAATTTGGGAAAATTATAGAAAAAACTAAAGGCCATGTTTGGCTTCTAACTATTGGGATGGAGCTGAGAAACTTCATTGCTCCCGCTGAGAGGCCAATACTCAAATTCCACGGTTCATTTTCCTTTACAGTCCATTCTGATGAAATCCAGGGATTCCAGCAATTTCTCCAGAACAGAAACCCTTTGAATTCAGAAGGAGATGGTTTTATCAGAAATTTCTGGGCTCGGGCATTTCACTGTCCATTCCAGGGCTCTGGGTTCCATCCTAAGAATAGGGATGCCTGCACAGGGATGGAAAGACTGGAGAACCTTTCTGAGCATGTCTTTCCCATGAGAATCATAGGCCAAAGCTATAGCATCTACAATGCTGTTTATGCTGCGGCTCAATCCTTACATGTCATCTATGAATCAATATCCAGAAACAAGGCAATGGATAAAAGGGAAAGGAGAAAATGTCTGAAACAACAGCTCTGGCAGGTAATGTCATATAAGATAAAAAGACTACTGGAGTTTAAAAGTTATATTTCACTCTTATTTGTTGTTTTCTGAAAATTCTGATGTTTTGGTTTTAAAACAAAATATAACAAATTACAAGATAAAACAATTTAAAATGTGACCAGAAAAATAATGATGAAAGAAAGTTTAACAAATAAATATTTGATGCTGTAATGACAGTTTTGATGTCAGATGACGTTCCTTTACATTGTCTCTAAATCCAGAACTGGACCCAGCAAAACTTCAATAACTTTTGCCTTTTTATTTCCAATTTCAGCTTTCTAATCTGCTAAAAACATTATCATTTAATAACAGTGCTGGAGAAAAAATTTCCTTTGATCAGGAGGGCTCTCTACTTGCAGGAATTGACATCATTAATTGGATTACATTCCCAAATGAATCTTTCATTGGACTGAAAGTTGGAAGGATGGATCCATGGGCCCCTTCACACAAAGAACTTACCATCAAGGAAGAGGATATTGTATGGCATCCTGGATTTAACCATGTAAATAACATCTTATTATCACATATAGAATGACTTCAGCTACTTGATTTTGTTTTTTATGGATCCTCATGCCATTAATATCAGTGAACTTAGTTTGAAATACATTCTCTTCCTTGCAGAGTTCCAATATCAGTTCTTCCAGATAATGTTTGTGTTCTTGATCAGAGTTCTCTGGATTTCGCTCAAGGTGGAGCCTATTGAGGAAACCCAAGAAAAGGCTTCAGAAAATTGAATAAAGTTTCCTTAAGTTTTTCCTTCATCAATATTGGCCATAAATAATGTGATATATTATACAATACTAACACAAGTTGGAAATGCTAATAATATTTTACTGTGTATTCTGAGAAAAAATTATTTTTGTCTCAAAAGATTGACACTTTTTCCTAAATTGTAGTAATCACAGCTAAATCAATTATTAAATGTTAAGGAATATTTTATTTTATCTCAAATAATGTTTTAGTAAGATTGATTCTACTAACAACTTGAAAATGTCACTATTCTATACTCAAGCATTAATATTTCTGAGATCAAATCTTGTAGGATGATTCTCTTCATCTTATCTTGCCAACAGATACGACCTATCTCTCTGTGTAATGCCAATTGTCAGCCTGGCTACCAGAAAGAAACAAAGGAGGGAGAACCATTTTGTTGTTACAATTGTGTGCCTTGTCCAAAAGGGTGGATATCTAACAAAACAGGTGAGATGGCAGCTGAAATAAAAGATCAAACAAGTACAACAAAGGGCTGTAACATGTTTTTCTATAGCTGTTTCCTACCTTTCTTGTAATATGAATAACCACGGTCTATACAGAGTCCTATATGTGGGTTGAGGAAATGAGA